>NC_056751.1:756928137-757228137 GCF_019279795.1 Protopterus annectens
ATTATAAAAGCATTGTGTAACAGCAGCTTGTATGAGTGCTTTAACATTTACATAGGTTCATAGGTTCACTAATGCTGTGGGCATAGCTCTCAACCTTCCATCTCCAAAATGAGGAACACTAGCCCTTATAATGTGGAACAAATGGGCAAAATGTGGAGCACATACTAACGGCATACTAACAGCTTCAACTAGGAAGATCATAGGATGGTCTAAATATGCTCGATTTACTTATAAAAAAAGATCTTTTAATGAATTGTTATGATTCATTTCTATTTACCATGAATGTCAGTTCAACATTTCCCAATACTGAATGTGTGACAGACCCTTTCAATGTGGAACTTTGAGGAACACAAACTTTTAAGACCGCAAATGAGGTACGTTCCTCATAATGAGGTATGCTTGAGAAGTATGCCTGCGGGACATATTAATCCTAGCCATTTTCCCTTTTTTGTTTAAATTAACCTATCCCATTTGGTTAGAGATTGGACTTAGCTATCCCATGGTTGATAATAATATATTATCCCTAAGGAGAATAACTGGAATCATACCATAGATAATTTGAGAGGACCATGCATAGGTTAAAGCACTTAGGAGCTGCCTGTGTTAATTAGGGGTACATGTCAAAGCCCTTTTATTACCACAACATCCTTTTTAATAGTAGGGAATTTTGCAATATTAGTGCTTATTCCACACTACTTGAGACATATAATTTTATTAATAAAATGAATCTTGGTCATACTGCTGAAAACAGACTGATGCTAATCACTTTACTGTTGGTAAAGGACAGGCATGCCAGAAGTTGTGCTAATTAGCTTTAAATGATAATATGGGGAGCTATTCATCATTAGATCACTGTTGTCATTGCATAAAGCTGCATGAGACATGTCCTGACAAGGACAGGACATCAGGCCAGTACACAGAAGTAGAATATAAAAGTCTAGGAGAAAAGGCAGTGTCTGTGTGGAAGACAGCCATCATATAAAGATTCTCATGCAGTCTGTTACTTTTGTCTAAGAGAGACACACAACATCCACTTATATAACATTTGCTTGTCTTTTACCCCCAAGATGATCAGAAGATGGCTTAACAATCTTAGCATTTTTCTTAAAAAGCAACAGCAAAAAGCCCTTACTCATCAGTGGATACTAAAAAGCCCTTACTCATCAGTGGATACTAAAAAGCCCTTACTCATCAGTGGATACTAAAAAGCCCTTACTCATCAGTGGATACTAAAACGCCATTACTCATCAGTGGATACTAAAAAGCCCTTACTCATCAGTGGATACTAAAAAGCCCTTACTCATCAGTGGATACTAAAAAGCCCTTACTCATCAGTGCATACTAAAAAGCCGTTACTCATCAGTGGATACTAAAAAGCCCTTACTCATCAGTGGATACTAAAAAGCCCTAACTCATCAGTGGATACTAAAAAGCCCTTACTCATCAGTGGATACTAAAATGCCCTTACTCATCAGTGGATACTAAAACGCCCTTACTCATCAGTGGATACTAAAACGCCCTTACTCATCAGTGGATACTAAAATGTCCTTACTCATCAGTGGATACTAAAAAGCCCTTACTCATCAGTGGATACCAGCTTCACTTACTGATTTTTAATAAAAGAAAATTTGTGAAAGAGGCTTCTGAAGTTTTTTGCCTTCACCCTCTCTTCACAGGTTTTATTGGTTCACAGGTTCATAGGTAGGTACTAGGCTATCAGCCCTAGGGCCTATACAAGCCCAGCCAAAAAGGTACCCTGTCTTTTGCCACCCAAGAAAATTATTTTCCTGTGCCATTGTCGAGCAGAGCCACAGAGGTGATCCCCGGGGTGAATTTCCTATTTCCCATCCAATCATCAAGATTTTTCTTGAAGAGTGCTAATGAGGAGCTTTGTTTGATATAGATAGGTGGTTTATTCCAAAGTATGGGAAGTCCCTGGGACAGGAAACTATCCCTCTGGCATGTTCTGTTTATTGTGATGACAAGGTTTAGGTCCCTAGAGCATGTAGCTCGGAGGGATTGGGACTTCTTTAAGTGGAGCATGTCCAACAGCTCTGGGTTTGACATAGCTTTGTATGTTAGGCAGAGATCACCTCTGAGTAGGCGATATGCGATGAAGTAAAGCTGGAATTTTTTGAGACGGTCTGCGTAGGGCATCTGTTTGAGGCTGGTAATCCTCTTTGTGAGGTATTTCTGTGGCCTTTCCAGTTGTTGTAGATGTCTTGTGAGGTACATACCAAAAGGGGTGTTGTACTCTATAATGGGTCTAATGAGTGATGAGTAGAGGGGAACAATGACCTCTTTTTTTCTGGATGAGAAACCTTTTGTGATGAGGTGTGCCATGTAGAAGGATTTCCTGACTACTGTGGCGATGTGATTATCAAAGGGGAGACTACTGTCCACCTATGTCCCAAGGTCTCTTATCACACTTTCGGTGTTATGTATACTACCACCTATGTTGTAGTTTATGGGTACAGAGTTTTTACCAAAGGGGATGACAATGCACTTTTTGGCATTGAGCTTGAGGCCATGGCTTTGACACCAGGCATCTGTCTCAGCGAGGCTCTTTTGTAGGATGTCCACATCATTAGGAGGTTCGATTATGGCTCCTAGTTTGCAGTCATCTGCAAACTTTGTTAGCTAAAGACCTTCTATGTTAGCCTGTACTTCAGAGAAGTAGATACCAAACAGGAGAGACCCAGGACTGAACCCTGTGGTACTCTACTTGTCACTGGTCTGAAGTCGGATTTGGAGTTTGCTACTTTCACAGTGTCAGTTCTGTCAGTGAGCCAGTTGGCAACACATCTTTTGACATAGGGATTTATACCTAGTTTAATGAGTTAATCTATAATTCCAGAGTGGGGGATGGTGTCGAAAGCCTTGGCAAGATCTAGATAGGCTGTATGAACCACCTTACCCATGCCTACGGCTTTGGTGACTGCTTCAAAGAAGTCTATCATGTTTAGGAGACATGATCTGCCTTTTACAAACCCAAACTGGGTGGGGTCCAGAGTTTGGAGATTACCAATGTCTTTGTTTATAAGTTCCATGATGATACGTTCCATGGTCTTGCAGACCAGGCTCATCAGGCTAATGAGGCAGTAGTTTCTGGGGTCTGTGGTGGCTCCCCCCTTGTGGAGTGGGATAACCATCACTGTGCGCCTTTCAGTGGGCACAAAGCCTGAGGTGAGGCTATGATTGAACATGGTACTTAGATGGGGTGCCAGTTCATTCTGTAGTTCGTGTAGAACGCAGCCTGGGATGTTGTCTGGTCCCATGGATGTTGTGTTCTTGGCTTTGGAGAGTGTGGTTTTTACCTGTGCAGCCGTGATTACAGGAACTTTGCATTCTTCTGGTATAGAGATAGGCTCTTTAGGGGGTGAGAGGGGAGTAAAGTTAGCACTGAACCTATCGGACAGGATGTTGGCAATATCAGTTGGGTCTGTATATTTAGCGCCATTGTGCTGTAACTCAGAGCAGATCTGTTTCCAACAGATGACTCCACTGTTGCTCTGCCAGATTCCTCGGATTGACTCATTTATTAGAGCAGGATTTGCTAGGTCTGTTCTACAGGGGTTCCTGGACTCTGACCCTTCTTTCTCTGCCTGGCTGTCTATGCTTTGGCAATTGTCCTATATAGCGTTATGCAACTGCAACATAGTGCAGCCGTGTAAACTCATCATAACATTAATGTTTGAATAGATCACTATTCTTCTTCTTCTTCTTCTTTTGGCTTTTCCCGGTTAGGGGTCACCACAGCAGATCACCTGTCCGCTCATGATTGGCAGTGGAGTTTTACAGTGTCGAGTTGTTAGCCCAGCGCCCAACCTTCCACAGAAGGCACACACACACACACACACACACACACACACACACACACACACACACACACACACACACACACACACACACACACACACACACACACACACACACACACACACACCTAGGGCCAATTTAGAGTGTCCAATCCACCTACAGCATGTCTTTGGGATGTGGGAGGAAACAGAAGTACCCGGAGGAAACCCGCAACCACAGGGAGGACATGCAGACTCTGCACAGAAGGCATCCCAGCCGAGGATCGAACCGGAGAACCTCTTGCTGTGAGGTGGCAACGCTAACCGCTGCACCACCGCGGCCATCCTGAATAGATCACTATTGAAGTACTAAAATACTCCCACCACCTTCCTTCTTATTTTATTCTTTTATTGTTCTTCAGTGGATTATATTCCTTTTCATTTGATCTCTTGGCCAGGGTGGGGGTTCCCCTTGTACCTGTCACTTTTTCTCTTAGTACATAAATATTCAAATTTAAACCTCGGTCCTGTTGATTACAGTGGACTCCCTTGTATCCAGTCTCACTGGGACCAGACCTTAGGCTGGATAAACGTATGGCTGGTTAATCAGAAAAAGCATACAAAATAGCATTTATGGGTTATAAATCATCTAGAATAAAAGGATTTGTTTTAGTATGCATTTTTCGAATGAATATGAAGTCTAAAACTCAAATGTCTGCATTATTTATCTCAGAGAAGGTGGAAATGTTGTTCTTCTCTGTTGTCTTTTGCTAGGGCTACAGCAGAAATGTGATGGCCTCTTAAAGAGGAGGCCAGTTAAAGAGAGGCTAGATAAGGAGTTTGCTGTACGTGTTAAAGTGTCCCTTTTGGGGAGTGGCAAGAAAGCTTTGATCTTTAGCATCCACATGTCTGCTTTTACACCAGAACCTCATTGCGCTTCCTTGGACGTACAGTGCTCATGGAAGACACCCAAAAGCTTTAGTATACTGGCAAGACATCCAGTCCTTGGCAGGATGCATCCCATATAGCTTTATGCTACTGCAATGGTGATCGATATGAATATATACCGTTATTGTAAGTTTACTTATACAACTGTACTTTCTGGGTCTATGTCAATCAGGTACAGGTAGAAAGATGTGGAGAACAGGATCTATGTAGTTGCAGTGTGCAGTAACAGGATGGGCAAAAGTGAGATTAGGCAAGAGAGTACATCTGGGACTGGGAGAGGGAGGTAAGAAAAATAACAACAGAGGGGTGTAGTGCCAGAGAGGAACAACTCAACACTCAGAGAAGTAAAAGAAACAGACTAGATGTTTGCCTTTGGTATAATCATAATGGCTTTCACTTAATCAGCATCATATTTCAGACCTGTGAGATAAGAATATTAATCATACATTTCAAGGCCAACACACAGATCTGATTCATTCCTTTTCAGGTTGTACTAACTCAGCCTGTTCAGCAACTAGGCTGATCCCAAATCATAATCCTCCATAGTTCCATACCACACTAGCAGGTCACCAATGATCTTTGCTATACTATCTAGGCCATCTATAATTGTTCTACAACTCACTCAAACACCTCAGGGGCAGATGAAAGACCAAAGAGGAGTATGAAAACTGTGTACCTTCTCAATGACATGTTGAGTGGGCATAACTTTGAAACTACCTTTATGCAGTTTGATCTGCCAGAAACCATGGCTGGCATTTAAAAAAGAAAACTGTTTGGCATTGGTCATTCTCGATACAAGCTCTTCTGTTGTAGGTGGTGGATAGTGCTCTTTCTGAATCGGTTAAGAACTTGAGGATCAATGCAAATTCTAAGCTTATCTTACTGCCAAATGTATCCATACAGTTAGGCATTTCTGTAGGCCCTGATTGTTTCTTTGACAACACCAAGATTTTCCATTTTCTTGAGCACTTGTTCTATCCCATTCCTTAGTTCAACAGGGGATGTTTTCATATGGTATTCCACTAGCAAACAACCCAAACCAGTAAATAAATCTGCACACTTTTGTAAGATGTCATCACTTGAATCCAATTCTGTAGGTTTGTAATTAATCTGCTCTGTTAATTATGGTACAATTCATTTCTTTTTGCATTAACAGAAACTTTCTAGAACTTACATCATGCAACAGCCTTGCTTGCAGTGGAGGCATTCATTGTGTTAACATCATAAAAAGTAAACATCTCTGCACTTCTATATTGTATGTTTAGCCATGCCAAGTTTTTAACATACACAGCTACGCAATACATTTGGTTGTTTCAATGCATTTTCCAGACAAAACTTGAAAAATAACTTTGTAATGTTTAATTTTCTGCAAACATACCAAATGAATTTGATCAGTCTTTACTTTGTCCCCTGAATATGTCGATAAAGTGTAAGCTGATTTCACACACTGCTTTGCAGCTTTAGTGCTTGAAATGTATTCTCTGACAAAAATATTGCATTCTGTCTCTGTGTTTAGCTTATTGACTGCAAATTCATCAGTAATAATAAATGCTTTATTTTATTCATTTATTTACTTACCTTTTGTTGATGTGGTTAGTTCCACTAGGGTAGTGGGCTATTTTCTTGGGAGACCCCAGGTAGTATTCACATAAATGGAGGAATGTGGCCACTGAGGGAACTTCTCTTATTCTTTTCAGCGAGTGCCACGGGACCTTTTATATCCTTATTCTTTTTAGCAAGTGCCACGGGACCTTTTATATCCAGTTGTGCAACTCTCAGCTCAGGGGGATTGGAGCTCAGTTTAACGTCTCACCCAAAGGACAGTACACTCAGGAGTATATCACCAGCTAATACACCACTATCGCGATGTCAGTAATAGAAATCACTGGATGTGGGAAAAGAACCCATACCCTTCTGATCTTCAAGCACCAAAACCGAGTATGCTATTTGTTGAGCCACCGACACTGACCAGTTATTGTTCTCAGTGTGCTTTGTGTGCATTAACTGTACTTTTCTGCATGAACTGCATTTCCGTTGTGCTCATATTTTGTCTTTTTTCTCACATTTAGTTTCAGTGGTATACACATTTTGCAGTACAGAATGATTTTGTTAGTTATGAACTCTTACAGAATATTTTTTTTCATCACATAACCTACCATTTTGATTACACACTGTGACCTTTTTCTTCTTGTGCTAGTAACTGCACTTAGTAAATGTTTTAATTTTAACAGCAGGGCTCCTTCTAGATGCCATCTTGGGTGCCTCATGGATTTCTATGTCATTGTTCTATCATAAGCTTACATTTTGTCTTAATACACCACTTTAACATTATTTCTAGCCACAGATTTAATCTTAAGCACTTTTCTCTGTGAGCTCCTTCAACTGCATAGTTGTAAGTTCACATTTTGAAGACATAACTCATTGCTTTATTTAAAATAATTCCTAAGTGTTTATGCCTCTTACTTGACCCTTCAGACAGTTCTGTCTCATCAATGAATCATGTAACCCAACTCACCACACCCATGGTCTATGTCTTTGTTCTTTAGTGCGGTCACTTTTGTGTCCGCAGTTTCCTGAATTCCTTGATTTATAGTAAAATGTGACACATATCAGATTTTTCTTCAGCTCAGTTTGCTTTAAATGTCTGGTTTAAAATTACCAGTGCCTCTCTCTCTCTCCTCTTCTTTGAGGTTAAAACAAATAATTTAATGGCTTTCTCCCCTGTGACATATAGCAGTGTTACACGCAGAAATGTTGTTTCCGACGTTTTTGCAAGTCTGCTATGAAGCTACATGTCAAACTTCTGCACCCAAAGGTTATAACTCTCTTAACAACTTCTTACCATGCAGTTGAGAGACACTGATGACTGTAACAGATTCAATCATGACATGCATGTAATAGTTTGCTTTTATGTGAAAAATAAGAGAAATCTGTAGTTCAGTGGTTTTGTAAAAAATAAGTAAAGCTATTTTAAATATTAAGATTATTAATGTAAATGTTGATAACTGTAACTGTAATGACAACTAGTTGCTTGGTATTGCATGTGGCTGTGATTCTGTAGACCACATCTTAGCAGAAAAAGGTAGTTTTGTATATTTTGAACCGCTCCAGTTTTTAGAAGATCAAAATGGCACGCAGAAACTTCGCTTCATTTCTGTCACCATGCAAAATATTTACAAAAAACATACCAAAGTGGTCAAAAAAGGAGATGTTTCACAGGCATGGCTTTCAGTAATCAGAATCATTAATGAAGCTCTCCGACTACTGACTGAGCACATGGCATGCATCCCTTTACTGGCTACACCCACTCTTTTAGCTACTAGCCTCTTGCTGTGAGGCAGTAATGCTAACTTCCTCCCACATTCCAAAGACGTGTCTGGAGGATTTCTCCCTGGTTCTTCACTGAAAATGGGCTCTGTCCCAAATGGACTTGCCCAGTAAACAAATGTTAAATAAATAAATAATTTCCATTTGTGTTGGTCTGTAGAGTAGTTTTCAAGGTAAAATAACATATAAGACAGTCATGGTGTAACCCGACTTATGGTACATTGTTTGACATTTGTATATTCCCATCATCTAAGTTTGGAATCATCTCAACCAACAATGAAATGCTTCTAGTAGGTCTTTCAGGTACTAACTTTAGTTTTAAATTCTTTTTTAATGACCATAAGTTGATTCATCAGATGCTTACTGAGTCAACTATCCACATATTTTCCTGGCATATAAATTCCTCTAGAAGATGTTGTAAACTTTGTTTACATCTTCAATGATATATATATATATATATATATATATATATATATATATATATATATATATATATACTCAACAAGTAGACCTATTTTTGAATGAATGAGGCATAGTTTCATAGGTTCATAGGTGTGTACTAGGCTAATGTCCTTGGAGCCTTTTACAAGCCTACCCCCAAAAATTTCCTAGGCACCATGCCACCCAATGTTAGTTCAAAGTATCTCTATCCAGTAGGGCAACTGGAATGATCCCTAGAGTGAACTTTCTGTTACCAATCCAGTCGTCAAGATTTCTCTTGAAGAAGGCCAGCGAGGTGCTCTGCTTAACATGAATGGGAAGCTTATTCCAGAGTATGGGCAGTCTTTGGGAGATGAACCTGTCCCTCCAGCATGTTCTGTTAATTGTGGTAATGAGGTTCTGATCTCTGGAGCATGTGCCGCAGGGGGATTGGGATTTCGTTAGGTGTAGAATTTCAAGTAGGGCTGGGTCAGACATGGCTTTGTAAGTCAAGCAGAGATCACCTCTAAGTATATGATAAAAAACTGAGAACAGCTCCAGCTGTTGTAGGTGTCTGGTCAGGTACATGCCAAAGGGGTATTATATTTGATGACTGGTCTAATGAGGGAGAGAGATGATGACCTCTTTCTTCTTGGATGTGAAACCTTTGGTTATAAGATGTGCCACATAGAAGGACTTTCTGACCACAGTGGCAATGTGGTGGTCGAAGGTGAGGTGGCTTTTGACCTGGGTGCCCAGATCTCTTATGGCCCCTTCAGTGTTCAGTGGGCTCCCGTCAACATGGTAATTCATGGGAACTGAGTTTTTTCCAAAGGGGATGATAACGTATTTTTGGCATTAAGCTTCAGGCCCTGGTTCCTACACTAGTCATTGGTGTCAGAGAGGCCCTTTTGTAGGATGTCTGCATCACTTGGGGAGTTGATAGTGACTCCTAGCTTGCAGTCATCAGTGAACTTGGTCAGCCAAAGTCCTTCTGTGTTGGCCTGGACTTCTGAGAAGTAGATGCCAAACACGAGTGGGCCCGGGACCGAGCCCTGTGAGCCTTCACACATGACTGGTCGACAGTCTGCCTTGGAATCTGCAACTTTCACTCTGTGAGTCCTGTCTGTGAGCCAATTTGCAACCCACCTAGTGATGTAAGGATTGATGCCTAGTTTGTTGACTTTATCAATGATACCTGAGTGGGGAAGGGTATCAAAGGCCTTGGCCAAGTCTAGGTAGCCTTACCTTCATCCACAGCCTTGGTGACTGCCTCGAAGAAGTGAACCATGTTCAGCAGGGAGGATCTCCCGTTGACAAAGCCAAAGTGTATATTTCTAAACCTAGACTCTGAAGGTATTTATTAGTAAAATTTTGATTCTAGATACCTGACTTTACCACCTAGTCTAAGGTACAAGGTAACGCCTCACCTGTTCTCATCTTATCTGCTATTAGCATATTGGTTTTAGCCAGTGACACACATATACTCACATTATCATCTGCCTTCCAAGTTTCTTTAACTTTGCTGTACGTTTTGACAGCTTTCTTTAATTCTGAGATCTGAGGTCCTTTTCATTCTTCCTCAACGTATGGGTTACAGATCCAACCTCAGATACAACTCAGCCGTTTACCACAGACTTACTGATCCAACTCTCAAGCTCCTCCCTCTACTCTTAATGCTCCAGCCATGCTACTATACCTCAGATCTTGTTTGCTGCCACCCCACATGAATGTGGATCCTCTCTCAAGAGCTTATTATTTGTTTTTTGAAATCCGTGAGTAGTTTTTCACTTCAGTAATCTTATTTTTGGTTTACTATGAAAATGTCGAATGCAATATGGTCTAATGGTCATTTGGTCGAAATATAATGTCGAAAAGTCAAAACATTGAAAGTGAAAAATGTCGCAAATCATTTAATTGACAAAGCAATTAGCCCATCTCTACTATTTGGCAGGGGGGGGGCTACGCCCCACTGCACCCCCCCATACGGGGGACTGTGCCCCCACCCCCCCACTTATATATACCAACTCCGAGATCTCACTACAGTGGAGAAATGGGCAATTCAACATTATGAGTTTCGACTAAAACAGTTTAAACTTTTTAATTCCTGCAGATAGTGATTTCAACCAGTTCATGTTCGACCATTTAGCGTTAGACATTTTCATAGTAAACCCTTATTTTCTATATCCTTTTGCTTGCCTCCCTCTACACGTATCACGTTTTCATGTTTTTGTTTCATTAGATCTTCTTTATTCCTATCATATTCTACCTTTTTGGTAGTCACATTGTGTACCATTGTTGCTACCAGTCTTTCCTTTTTATTCTTCACTGCCTACCCTTTTAAGGATCCTCTTCCTACCATTGCTGATATTTTTTCTGTTTAAAAAAAGTTGCTGTTATGTATTTTCCCTTTTCTCTCCTTCCTTCTGAAAGATGGCTAAGAAACCAATCAGCTTTAAAAATGCACTTCCTGTGGGCACAAAATTCCAAATTCTGATGCCCACAGGGAGTGTGTTTATTGCCAAGGATGGGCACATTTATCCACTGATTGCTCTATTTGTGCCATGTTCTAGAGCAATTTCTGATAGAAAAAAGAAACTTGTTTTTAAGGGATTGATGTCTCCATCTTCCTCTTTTTCATCAGGGGCTGAAACCCCCCAGTAAACAGTCTAAGACTTCTTCAATCTTGGAAGAGATCCCCTACTTCATGTCCAAAAGTCTGTTCTTCCATCGTGGCATCTTCAGAGCCTCCTAAGAAGATCCGAGGAACTTTGGATCCAGCTTCTTCAGACCTTAAAAGAAAAACATCAGATTCAAATCCTCAGATCCAACTGTCATATTGGTAAAGTCTCCCAGGCAACTCTAGGATCTAAAAATCTCAGATTTGACCAGAACTTTATCTATGTGTCTATGAACTTGATAACCTGGGGTTCACAGCTGATCCAGTGTCTCCTTAGCTCCACTCCCCTTGTTCTTCAAACTATGTGGAGGAGAGAATCAAGGCCACAGTCCATTACCTCATCCATGAGACTCTCCAGAGGTCTTTCCAAGGCCAATGTGGATAGGATGATGAGGACATTCCTCAGAGCGCAGATCCAGATGGGGATTATTCTATCTCCTTCTCCCATTAGATCTGCGAGCTGTCCCTCCACTTCCCATGTAGTCATATCTCCTTCTCTAATCCATCCTATTGTTTTGGAACCCTTGGATCTGAAAGCCCTGAGAGAAAGTTGGCCAGTTCTTTGACTCTGACAGTTTCCCCGACTGGTTCTGCTCCTACCCCCTTGAATCGGGATTTGTTCCAGAGCTGACACATTGGTGTCAGATCTAGGAGACCAGGAACCACTCCAATGCTTGTAACACAAACCCAAAACCAAATGTTACACAATGACAAAAAGAAATGGGCAATCCACCCAACACACACTCTCTGTTCAAACGAATGAAATAATAAAACTAAAGTTAGTAAAGTACAGTGACTTGATTGAGTGCTTTTGTCTTATAACAATGTTGTGAAGATAATAGACCACCAGGAACAGTTACATTTAAACAGTATCAGCTTGCCAATAAAACTGTAAAGTTATTAATAAACCAGGTATAATTTAAAGGTGTAGGCTTCACTAAGTCATAGTACAAGCAAAGAGTGTGTTTTGGTTGGATGACCCGTTTCTTTCCGTCATTGTCTACTCTGATGTTGCTGGAGCCATCCTTGCCCTCGGAGTTTCAATGCTGGAAAGCTTGAGTCTGGCTCCCTCCTCAAGACATGGATCCATGCAAGGTTGAGGCTTGGCTGCTTCAGAGGTATTGGCCCTGGTGTAGCTGACCACAGCTTCTCCTAGTCTGTCTGCTTTTGAGGTAGTGGAGAGGGACTTCTCATCTCCAAGAGATCTGATCTCTCCCTCTCTCTCTCTCTCTGTCTCTTCTCTGGATCCTATACCTATTCCTTCCAATTTCCAAGCTCTGATTCCATCAAACCTACTCTACAGGGACTGCCAGTGCCAGCTAGCATCCAGACAGCTTCCCTACAGGGAATTTCCTTCTCTTCGGATAACTCCCTAGAGCATCCCACTGAGGAGGTTCCCCACAAGAGAGCATGCAAAAGGAGGCCCATAGATTCCTCTATGGAATCTGTCACAGAAGATACTGACTTCGAGGAAGAGTCCCTCAGATCTCCACTGGATGATGTCTCATTTGGAGACATTCTAGAGATTCTTCAGCAAAGGTGTGGATGGTCTTCAGACACTCCTTTCCTAGAGGAGTCAATATTTCTGGAAACCTTTGGTTCTGGCCCATCTACATCTTGGGTGACTCCCCAGCTGATGATTTTATCAACGTAGTCTCTCATTGGGCATGGAAGAAAGTGGACTCTGTCGAACCAACTACTTGATGTCCAGATAAAAGTTTGGCACTACCTAAGGTCAATCCCCATTGGAGCAAAGGAGTCCCTGTTGATGGTATGGCTGTGGCAGCAGCCACAAAAAAGGAGCTAGCTGAGCAAAGCTTATCTGCCCATCTCCCTAATAGAGAGGTGAGGGCATTAGACAGGTTTGTAAAGTGCATATTTGTTTCAGTGACCTTTGCCTTGAGGTCCCTGAATTATTTAGCTCACTTTACAAGGCTGCAGAGGGATTTGACCATGGAGCTCTCCAAATCCCTCTCAGAGTCCATGTCTGTGGAGGACTATAAAAGATCATCTTCACAACTGGCTACTCTATTATCCATTTCCAATACATCCATGAGGTTGATATCCCATGTTGCAGAGGGTACCTCACATGCTGCCAATTCAGGCATTGCCATCTGGAGACATCTCTGGATGCAGTTATGTGATTTTGTGAAGCACTTCAAGTCTTTCTTCATCAGTGCTCCTTTTGATGGAATGTCATTGTTTGCCTTTTCAGTTAATCAAATTCTTTCCTGCAGTGAACAAGAAGGAAAGACCCTCTCTGCTGTAGGGATTTGATTTTCTACCTCTGAACAATTTTTTTCCTGGAATCAAAGAGGAGGCAAAATATGTGGTTATGTATATCCCAAGGGTCTTTCCAGGATCCATGTGGAGACAACTCCTCCAGGGTCAGAGGGGGGAGTTCAAGTGGAAAACATCATCCTCATGGGAGAGGAGGCCTGCAAAACCAGGGTTTCTGAGACACTTGTCCAGATAGGCCCTTTCAGTGATCTTGAAGGGTTGCCCAACTGTTTACCTCTGGAGGCAGTTGGGGGGCAATAATCCTTGCACCCAGATGCCTAGGCTTTGGGTTATTTCATACCATTTTTTCCAGATTCCCCCAGCCAAAAGAAGAAGAAAGCTTCCAGATGTTCCATCCAGTCAGAGAGAAGTGGCAGCTCAACAGATTCAAAATCTGGTGAATAAAACAGTCATCCAGGAGGTCCTACCAGACCAAAGAGAATTCATAACTTAACTCCAAGATTCTTTTTAGTGCCAAAGAAAACCAGGGACCTGAGACCAATCTTGAATCTAAGCAACATGAACTTATTTATGAAGAAGTCAAAGTTCCAAATGGCCATGTTTCAGTCCATTCTGCCTCTTTTGCGCAAGGCCGATTGGATGTGATTAGTCAATCTTTAGGACGCTTACTATTACATCAAGATAAACAGATGTTCTTGAATAACCTGTGCTTTCGGCTGGAGGCCAGTCACTATCAGTTCAGAGCCCTGCCCTTTGGTCTCACCATAGCCCCGAGGGTATTCACCGAGTATGGCAGTGGTGCAGCTCTCCTGAGACTGCGGGGATTCCATGTGTTTCCATATTTAGATGACCAGCTTCTCACTGCCCCAACCAAGCATCTCTTAGAACAGCCCAGGGACAATTTTCTCCAACTTTGAAAGACTAGGCATTTCAGTCATCTCCAAATCAAAACTACAACCAGTGAAAAACATTTGAGTAAAAAAAAAAACTACAACTAGTACAGAGCCTTAAGTTCATTGGTGCCCAGTTGAGCACAGTAAGTCAGATTGCCACTCTGCCTACACATTGTGTGGATACAATCAATTTTCAGGTTCAGCAAATACTTGTTCACCCAGCTCCTTCAGCCAAACTGATTCTCCAGGCTCCAGGTTCAATGGCAGCAGCTATAACCTTATTCCCCCCTTGTACATTACTTTATACATGATCTCCAGTGGACTCTAGCTGTTTAGTGGTCCATTCTACAATATCCTCTATCCTTTCCAATCAAACTTTCCAGAGTATGCAAAATCAATCTTTGTTGGTGGATTAATTCAGACAAGATTTACATGGGCCGTCCTTTTATTCTTCCTCTCCCAGTGGCCATGGTGACCATGGACACCTCTCAGTTGGGGTGGGGGGGGGGGCATTTCTTGGGACAGACGGTCCAAGACACACGATCCCCCCAAGAGACCAATTTGCACATCAGTGCTCTAGAGATGAGAGTGGTTCTTTTACCATTGCAGGCCTTTCAAGATGTTCTCCCTCTAGGAACTATTGCGATACAAACAGACATGTTGGTGGCCTGGCACATCAACAAACGGGGGGGGGGGGCATGTTTCTTTCCCCTTTGTTGATAAGCAGTGAGAGTGTGGCAGTGAACAATCTCCTCCAACTGCTTTCTAGCAACAATGCACATTCTGGAAAAATCCAAAGTACTAGTAGACAGACTTAGCAGGTCCATTTTGTTACTTCACAAGTGATCTCAATCAATCAGTGGCAGAGAAGATTTTCTATCATTGGTGCCAACCTTGCTGCAATTTCTTTGCATCTCTCCACAACAACAAGTGCAGCAGGTATTTTGCTCTAATCCCTCCTCAGGGGAAGTCACTTAGATATGCTGTAGTCCATGTTTGACCTTCCTGTCTCCTTTATGCCTACTCCCTGTTACCTCTGATTCCTAAATTCTTATAGAAAGCATATTGGTTGAAGAGCTCAGTTATCCCCATTGCGCCCTTCTGGCCTGGTTCCTCATCCTTTGGTCTCATCTTCATTATCCTCCATGGATACTGGACCCCAGTCCAGACCTTCTCTCACATCTCTCGAGGATGAAGCATCCCAATATTCCAGGCCTCAAACTAACCATATATTTTCTCCAATTCCATTAATAGCTAGACAGGCCAAACTTTTTTCCATAGTTTTGCATTTACTTTTATCTTTACAGAAAGTGTCTACAAGGAAGATCTACAAGAGTAAATGGAAATTTTCAATATGGGCCCTTAAAAAGGAAATTGACCCTTTCACTGCTCCTATTTCTTCAGTTCTGGAATTTTTAGCTTTTTTTTCAGGAAGGTGCTAGTTTTTCCACAGTCAAAGTACTATTAGCAGCCATATCAAATTTTCATTCAGCAGATAAAAATTCCTTTTTAGCTTCTTCCAAATTGTGCAAGGCTTTTCTAAAAGGTAATTTCTTACTCAGGCCTCCAGTGAAAGCTCCGTCACCTCCTTGGGATTTAACACTCATGCTTCAGGGTTGACACAACAACCTTTTGAACCTTCAGCCAAAACTGATTTAAAATTTTTGTCTTGGAAAACAGCATTTCAGGTAGCCATTGCTCTATCATCCAAATTCCCTTAAATTATTTTTCACAAAGACAGAATTACTTTGTGAATCAATCCATCATTCTTATCAAAAGTAGCCTCTGAATCAAATATCAATCAGACAATTCATCTGCCTGCATCCTTCCCAAATTTTTCAAACAAGGGAGAGCACATGCTACATCTTTTAGAGATATGTAGACAACTAAGTTTTTATCAACACAGGGCAAAGGATTTCAGGAAAACAGACCAATTTGTTTCTTTATCACTGATCAGACCAGGATCACCAGTTTCTAAAGTCACCCTGGCCCAATGGATTTCTTTTGTATACACTCAACAATCCTCTCCCTAACAAAGCCTTCCAAGGCACCTTCAGCTAGATCCATGGCTGCTACTTCTGCCTTCTGGCCTGGAACTTCCATTGATAAAGTTTGCACAGCAGCTCCCTGGGCTAATGCTCATATCGTTATTGCTTGTTATGAACTAGATTTGACTTCTCGAAGCAGAGCTGCTTTTCGTTCATCAGTTCTCCAGAATATCCTGACATGAGGGCCACCCAAGATTCATGTAGCTGGAGACTCTGTCCCATTCACTAAGGAAGAATAAAAAGGACAACATCAGATATTAAAGTTATGTTCTCATCATAACTGTGCATCTGTGTTGTGCATTTTCATTCTTGTAATCGTATGGATATTTTGGTACCTTTTGTTCCAGGTTTGAGCCCTGGCTTTACTTTTATTTCTTTCTTCCTACTCTGTCTTAGGATCCATAAGGCAGCAAAGCCAATCTGAGGTACTGTACAACAGCTGGGACATTATGAGTGCAGGAAGGAGCTCAAAAGTTGGATCCATAAGTCTGTGGTATATGGCCTAGTCAGATCTGAGGTTAGATCCATAACCCATACATTGAGAAAGAATGAAAATGGACAAAAGAGATGCATAGTTATGTTGAGTTTTGTTTGTTTGTGTCTTTCGGCTTTTCCCGGTTAGGGGTCGCCACAGCGGAACTCCGGTCCGCTAATGATTGGCAATAGAGTTTTACGTGCTGGCTTGCCGGGCCTAACACACAACCTTCAATGAAGGAACGCCCATTCACGCATGCCGCCACACAGAAGACGTTCTAACTGAGAATCGAACGGGCAACGTCTAGTTATGTTGAGTACATAACTTTAATTTTTCCAAGTTTTCCAAGTTTGGGAAAGCTTTATCTCTTTAATTTTCTGAGAGACACCAAATAGCAACTTTTAACTACAGAAGGAAAGTACAAAGTAATTCCTGCTTCACTCAAGCTTTACTCTTTAAAGTTATTTTCCAGCTGCTTTACCTACATCGCACTTTTGAATGTTTTTATTCCAAAAACAGTAAGTTTCAGTTTAGAAAATAAAAGTCCCCATAACTTCATCTTAAGGCAAATGCAGAGTGAAATATACTCTCTGGGATTCAGTAACGTCTACACAAGTGTACACTGTTCTGAGTGAACAGACAACACTGGCATAACTCACACTTTGCCTGCACTAACTGTGCAATGTTCTGAGTGAACAGACAACACAGGCATAACTCAGACTTCGCCTACACTAAGTGTACACTGTTCTGAGTGAACAGACAACACAGACATAACTCACACTTCGCCTACACTAAGTGTACACCGTTCTGAGTGAACAGACAACACAGACATAACTCACACTTTGCCTTCACTAACTGTGCAATGTTCTGAGTGAATAGACAACACAGGCATAACACACTTTGCCTACACTAAGTGTACACCGTTCTGAGTGAACAGACAACACTGACATAACTCACACCTCACTTACACTAAATGTATGCCGTTCTGAGTAAACAGACAACAGTGACATAACTCACACTTCGCCTAGACTAGGTGTACACCGTTCTGAGTGAACAGACAACACAGACATAGCTCACACTTCACCTACACTAAGTGTATACCATTGTGAGTGAACAGAAGACACAGACATAAATCAAACTTTGCCTACACTGAATGTACACTGTTCAGAGTGAACAAACAACACTGGCATAACTCAGACTTCCCCTACACTAAGTGTACACCAATCTGAGTGAACAGACAACACTGACATAACTCACACTTTGCCTGCACTAACTGTGCAATGTTCTGAGTGAACAGACAACACTGGCATAACTCACACTTCGCCTACACTAAGTGTACACTGTTCTGAGTGAACAGACAACACAGACATAACTCACACTTTGCCTACACTAAGTGTACACCGTTCTGAGTGAACAGACAACACAGGCATAACTCACACTTTGCCTTCACTAACTGTGCAATGTTCTGAGTGAACAGACAACACAGGCATAACTCACACTTCGCCTACACTGTGTACACCGTTCTGAGTGAACAGACAACACTGACATAACTCACACCTCACTTATACTAAATGTATGCTGTTCTGAGTAAACAGACAACAGTGACATAACTCACACTTCGCCTAGACTAGGTGCACACCGTTCTGAGTGAACAGACAACACAGACATAGCTCACACTTCACCTACACTAAGTGTACACTGTTCTGAGTGAACAGACAACAAAGACATAAATCACACTTTGCCTACACTGAATGTACACTGTTCTGAGTGAACATACAACACTAACCAACCGGTACTCCAAAGGAAATGAATATCACCCAAAACGAACAAAATCCTCTGTACAACTGGAAAATATACATTTCTTTTATTGTTCAAAACTTTTAAAAATGAGCGCTTTTGTCTGCACTAGGCAGACTTCATCAGATAAAAACTCACTGGTGTATGACATATTTATATAAAAAGTAATAACATAATTGTTCAATTAACATAGATCAATTAAGAAATTAAAGTTGTATCATCCCCAGTTTTTTTCTGCCTCTTTTTTCTTCTAATATTATACTCAATATTTATTTATTATTTTATTTTATTTTACATTTGTTGACCGGGATGGTCCGACTGGATACATATCCATTTTCAGCGGAGTCCCGGGGGGAAAAGCTCCAGACATACAACAATTTAGAAGTATTACACATATCCCGGGGAGAAAAAGCTCCAGACATACAACAATTTAGAAGTATTACACATATTGGGTAAATAACATTAAGTAAAAGTGAGTACAAAGAAAAAGTAGATAGCACAATGATTTCAATTACAGGACATACATGGTAATACCAGACAAAGCAGAATGTATCCATCCATAAGGCAATCCATAGGAGACATACAATAAGTGGTAGAAATTGGAGTGAGTTCCTTAGTTACGTATGGTTTAGGAAATTTATTAAGGCAATCAGACCTAGATTAGTTTGTATGATTGATCAATATGATTGGGTGGACTGGTAGGGTAGTACGGTCGAGGAGAGTCAGGGGTACTAGTCCGGGTTGGTGCAGGGGCATAGCCAGTGTGACTTAAGGTGGCTTTTTAGTTTATGTTTAAATATCGTTGGTGAAGATTCTTGGGTAATGTTATCAGGTAGTGAGTTCCAATATTTACCGACAGAGTTGGCAAAGAGGGAGTCACCTGCAGTGTGGTTTGATTTGGTCATAAGTACTAATAGTTTGGTGGATGAGCGGAGTGTCCGATTGTTACTATAAGGGCGGATTATGTTACTAAGGGCTGGAGTAATGTCTGGGTGGTGGAGAATTTTATGGGCTACTAAGAGCTGGTTGAGTTGGAGGAGTTGTTGTAGTTCCAGCCAGCCTAAGAGTTTCAGGTTCTGGCAGTGGTGGGTCCGGTAGGGTGTGCCAGTAGCAAATCTGGCTATGTGGTTATAGGAAGTTGACAATTTTTTGAGGTCAGGTTTACTCAGGTGGGAGAAGAGAGGGAGGCGTAGAGAAGGGTTGATAAGAGATGCGATCTGGCAATAGCAGTTCTTGCTGGCGGGGTTAGGAATGATCTGATCCTATAGAGGCTGCCAAATTTCTTATTGATAGTTTTATGGTTTGGTTGATATGTACATCAAACCTAAGGTTGTCATCGATCATGACACCCAATAGTTTGGTTTGGGTTACTGGGGAGATGATGATGCCATTATTAGCTGTTATGTTGAATGAGGGTGGTTTGGTTCTATTTGTTGGGGTGAAGAGAAGTAACTTAGTTTTGTTGGGGTTTAGTATTAGTTTTGGTTTAATAGCCAATTTTCAACCTTGTTGAAGGTGTTTTGGGTTAATGTGAAAAGTTTTGTTGGGGAGGAGGCAGAGCAGATCAAGGTCGAGTCATCTGCATATTGAATGCAGGTAGCCTCTGGTATGACTGCACTAAGTTCATTTATAAAGATGGAAAAAGAAGGGGACCTAGTATTGATCCCTGAGGAACTCCAAGTTTGATGGGGAGGTGAGAGGAGAGTTTGCCCTTCCACAGTACTGCCTGTTGTCTGTCTTGTAGGTAAGACTCAAACCATTGGAGGGCTTGCTTGTTTAAGTTTTGGGCTTCCAAACTTTTCACTAACATTTTGTGATCTACCATGTCAAAGGCCTTGGAAAGGTCTAAGAAGAGGGCAGAGGACAGATTGTTATTGTTACGATTGTGGTTGATGGCATCAGAGAAGGAGAGGAGAGCTGTTGTGGTGCTGTGATTGGGTCTAAAGCCATGTTGTGAATTAGATAATAGTTTGTTCTGTGTGAGATATTTCATGAGTTGAATATGAACACACTTTTCCATGATTTTAGCTAGTGGGGACAGAATAGCTATGGGCCTGTAGTTGGACAGTTCGGTAGAACTGCCCCCCTTGTGTAGTGGTATTACATGTGAGATTTTCCATATGCTGGGGATAATGGCTTCTGATATGGTATGGTTGATAAGGACAGAAATAGGGTATGCAATTGCTTCTGCAGCCTGTTGTAAGTAGTTAGCTGGTAGGAGGTCTGCAGCCAGGGTGGTTGGTCTTAGTTTACTAAGTAGGGTCTTAATGAGTTTGGTGGGGACGGATTGGAGTTTGAAGGGGGCTATTGTGCTGGACATTTCTTTGTTAGGATTAAGTCCTGTGGGTTTGAGTTGGTTAGCTAAATTTTGGATGGTTTCTGTAAAGAAGGAGTTAAAGGAGTTTGCCATGTCTTCTGGAGTTTTTTGATTGGTACCATTTGGGTTTGGGGTGGTTGTTTGTCCTGGATGGAGTAGTCTGTTAATTCCTGCCCAGAATTTCTGGGGTTTAGTTTTGTGTGCTTGTTGTAAGTGGTGGTAATAGTTTTTTTTATCTTCTGTTATGGATTTTTTTGCCTCATTTCTTAGTTGCCTAAATAGGAGTTGGTCGGGTTGGGTTTTAGTTGTGCGGTAGGTGGCCCATGCTTTATTTCTTGATATCATTTTGTCCCTGGTTTCTTTGGTGAGCCAAGGTGCAGTATTGACCTTGGTTCTACTAGTCCTACTAGGGGCGTGGAGGTTGAGGATGGTGAGGAATTTGTCATTGAAGTAGGAGACTGCTTCATCTAGTGGGAGCCATTGTAGTGCAGTCCAGTTGCACGCCTTTAGTTCACTGCTAAATTTTAGAGGGTCAAAGCTTCTGTTGCTTCTTATAGTTCTATATATGGGTTGAAGATGGTAGTTGACCTTGTGTCTGAGTATATATGTCAGGCTATGGTCACTTAGATCATCTGGTAGAGTGCCTGTTGAATAGAGATGGGGGAAGTTATTGATAAGTATCCAATCTATAGTACTAGCCTTGTTATGTGATTTACTTGGCCTAGTGGGTGAGGTTATGGTTTGGGTAAATCCTTGGAGGTTAATGTGGGTCATTGGAGGTTGAGTGGAACAGGCTGACCAGTCTATGTTGACGTCCCCGAGGATTATAGTTTCCTGTGGCTGGTTATTGTTGAGCCAGGTCAGGAATTCCTCTAGGGTGTCAATGTTCTTTCCTGGGGGAATGTAGACACAGACAATGTTTATGCTTTTTTGTTTGTTAATGTGTAGCTTTGCAATGATAATTTCGGTGTTATTGAATAGGGGGGGTTGTAAGGTGGCCATGGTTACAGATATGGTGGATTTATAGAGTATTGCTACCCCACCACCCTTTTTATGGGTGCGATCAAGTCTATGCATGTTGTACCCTGGTGGCAGGACTTCAGTGTCTTTGGTGGCAGGTTTTAGCCATGTTTCTGTGAGACAGAGTATCTCAGGTGAATATACTGCCAGGAGAGCATGTAGGTGCTGGGTTTTGTTGTTTATGCTCCTGATGTTTAGGTGACAAGCCAGCAAGGAGTCGTGGGGTCTGTGAGTTGGGCTTATAGTGGTTGGGGTTTTATCTGAGAGATTGGGCATAGATGAGGTGTTTGGGCCTGGGTTTGGGTGGATGTCACCATCCTTGGTAAGGTTATTTTTTATTCTGATTATGAGTTTCCAGACTCGGAGCAGTGTACGATGATAGTATCTAGGTTTGTTGTGGATGTACTTAGGCCTGATAGGGACAAAGTTAGGTGAGGCATTAGTATGGAGGTTCAAGGAAGAGACAGGATGGGGGGTATTTAGTAGAAGTGGAGGGGTGGAGGTACTGAATCTGGGATAGTGAAAGCCAAGATGTACTGTGTTTTCATAGGAGGAGAGTTGAAATGGGATAATTAGTAGGGCTGGCAGAATGGATAGTAGTATATTTGTGGAGGTGGACATGATTGTCGGGAGGAGATTTGATAATGGTATGGGAGTAGGAGGGGTTAGTAGTGGGTGATGAGATAGGTCGAGAGTGTGATATTGGTTGTGGCTGATTGGTTTGAGGGAGGTGGGAGTGGTTTGAGAGATATAAATTAAGCAATAGTAGGGGCGGGTGGGATTAGGGGGCAGGGTGGGGAGCGTAGTGAGCCCGAGCGAAGCGAGGGTGAACGGAGCGGGGCTTAACCAGTTTCCCGGTTTGCACTTGATTGGAGGTTGCAAGGTAGGTGAACTTACACATCCAATAGGTTTTTGGTTTGTTGGAGCTATTATAATTATTACAGTTGTATCTTGTGTGTAAGAGGGGTTATCTACAATGTAGTCACTGGATACCTTTAAAATGCCAGCGACTTTCTCGTTTCTAGTGCTGGACCCAGTTATAGTTCGCTTAAATTATTAGTTGAGAGTGCGGGTTATTACCCTATAGCTATTGAGTTTCAGGAGCTTGATTCGGTGTGCTTCACTACTTGCTCTGTTTAGGGTCCCATGTGCTTAGGAGCTTGTGGGGAACTAATACCAGGGAACGACCTGTGGGGATAGATTTGTGATATTTAGTAGTTGATAGTACTGTCTCAGTTACCACTTTCACTTTGCAGTGCATTTTCATATAAACATTACAACAGGTATGAGGTGCAACTGTTTAGTGCAAATTGCCACAGAGAACGCCCTTTTAAAAACAGCTATTACCGTCTAATACAATGAGCAGCATATTATGCTGCAACTGTAAGCTTAGAATGGTTGCGCGAAACCTCGTGTTACAGCACACACTAATGATGGCATACATAAAATGCTGTTACGGTTTAAACATCTAGAAACATTTACACTGTTTTGCGATACACTATCCCACACTTGTTTATCAAATTAAGAGCACAATAAATGTTTATCTGTTACTTCTAAGTGGCTTCTGATCCAAGAACATTTCCTCTGTCAACGCTAAGTTGAACAACTCTTGGTAATTAAATAATGAACATAGCATGGATCCTGCTCTACTTGCGTCGCTATGTTAAACAGTTATTATAAACACTGCTGGTTTCAGAAACATCCAAGCGACTCTGGTTTAACAAATACTGAACACAACAAGTATCATTCAACTCTAGTAGTGCCTCTTACTTTAGTTCCTAGCTATGTTGTTTTAAGCAATTGTTTTGACATTAGTAGCTTCTAAACAAAACATAAGGCAACATTTAGGGTATAAGATACAAGGTAATGGTTAACAAACCGTGAAACAGCATGTGACTGGCTGGGTCCTGGAGCACTAGAACTTTGAAAATGGCGGTAAGTTTGGGAAGGCTATGTAACCTCTGTTCAGGGGGCTTAACCAGTTTCCCGGTTTGCACTTGATTGGAGGTTGCAAGGTAGGTGAACTTCCACATCCAATAGGTTTTTGTATACAACTACTGAAACAATTTCTATTATATATTTACAACCTTTTCACCTTAAAATGAGACACGTCTTGTGAAAAATATAAAATATATATAAAATTGTATTTTGAATACCAGTAAAAAAAGAAAAATAAAAAAGAAAAAAGAAGAAAAATAATCTTGAATGTTACTCATCCCCTTGTCTAAATATGTGTATATGTTGAAATGAGTGTCCCTTATCCACCAATCTGAGTGAACAGACAACACTGACATAACTCACACTTCGCCTATACTAAGTGTACACCGTTCTGAGTGAACAGACAACACAGACATAACTCACAATTCGCCTACTCTAAGTGTACATCGTTCTGAGTGAACAGGCAACACTGACATAACTCACACTTCACCTACACTAAGTGTACACTGTTCTGAGTGAACAGACAACACAAGCATAACTCACACTTCAAATACGCTAAGTGTACACTGTTCTGAGAGAACAGACGACACAGACATAACTTACACTTCACAACACTGACATAACTCACACTTTACCAACAATAAGTGTACACCGTTCTGAGTGAACAGACAACACTGACATAACTCACACTTCGCCTACACTAAGTGTACAATGTTCTGAGTGAACAGAGAACACAGACATAACTCACTCTTCACCTACACTAAGTGTACACTGTTCTGAGTGAACAGACAACACAGACATAACTCACACTTCACAACACTGACATAACTCACGCTTTGCCTATACTAAGTGTACTTTAAGTGTACGCTGTTCTGAGTGAACAGACAACACAGACATAACTCACACTTCACAACCCTGACATAACTCACACCTTCCTCCTAATTTTAGTTTTCTTACTGATATTCTTGCAATGTTAAATACTAACAGGGAGTTATAAAGGTTACCACAAAGTGTAGACTACATGTATACTTAGTATAATATTTCCAAGTTATTAGAAAGCACAAAAAATGTGATAAGAATGTTCTTGAATACATATCATGTACACTTAATGTAGGCTTTAGTGAATCTGGCTCCTTTCCTTAGCTGTACCTTATAGTTATGACATTTTGATGAACAGGCAGGAACAGTACAGGGTTGTACCTTATGAAAGTCTATGAACTAGGCTCCGCACTTCTCATTTACTTTGTGTTCATCTTTATTAATTAATGAGTCACACAATTAAATGTAATACAATGCAAATGATAAGAGCAGTAAAACACAGCCCCACATACTTTAATAAAGCAAGTAGCCCCTTTAATAAAGCAAGTACCTACTGACATCCAAAACATAAAAAGTTTTACAAAAGGCGGTAAAGGAAATTTACAGTATCTTTTTGGTGAATTAATATGCTTTACTTTGACATTTACTTTAATGGAAAACTATGGTTATTATTAAAAATGTGATTATCAAATCTTTTCAACATGCCTCTCAACTGCTGTCCAGATTTTTGCCTCATATTTTTTATCTGTTCCTCATAAAATTTTTAGTTTTCTGGCAAATCATTTAGGATTGAAGTCAATAAATACTGACAGTAACTTGAGTTTCAGACTAAACATTCTTTATAAAATGCATACCATGCAATATCTGTTACTTTGTCAGCTTTCGAAGTTTGTAAGAGCAATATTTTAAATTTGTCCCTGATTTTTGACCTTTGTCCCTTCATTATTTTTGGCTTTGTCCAGTTTTCCTGTGCCAAGAGGCTGAGAGATATGCTTCATATTGAGGGAAGAAACTGGAGACCCTTGCAAAAATTCGTAAGGACAAAGGAAGGAACAGCACTGACAGCTGCCTACAAGTGCTGCCCTTTAACTCGTCTTGCATGTAATCTATTAGTACTAACAACGCTCTGCTTATCATGCTCCGCTGTCCTCACACCTTATGGCATCACTTCTTAACCTGCTGAAAATTTTAAGCAACTTTGACCAGTTGTGTATTTAGGCACATATCAGCACATATCACATGTTAGAAGATGTTGTTCCCTTTTTATTACTGCAGTAAAATGCAACAAAACCTCTATTCCTCTTAAGGTCAACTGACTATACCTTCTGAAACATGCAGTTATTCTTAAAATATACTGCTACAATGGAGTGTTATAACTGAAGGTAAGATAGTGAGCTTAAAAGGCAGATAAAATCAGTTGCAATTCTCTCAATGTGTTCATATAGATGTTCATATAGATGAATATACAAGACAAAATGAGAGCTGAACTATAGAGAGATAAGCATAGTGGCTGGGGAAAGTGTAATCAAATTTTGGTCAGTGATGCAGCTACATGGTAAGATCATGTCTTTCAGAGCTCCAGTGTCAGGGTTTCAGTCTTGACTTTAGTCATTGCCTTAGAGGAGCTTGTGCCTTGTGTAGTCTTTCAACAGATATCCCAGTTTCTTTTCAAAGAGACATACTGCTTAATGTTTGCTATGCTAACAATTGTTCACATCCATACCTGTGTGTGTGTGTGTGTGTGTGTGTGTGTGTGTGTGTGTGTGTGTGTGTGTGTGTGTGTGTGTGTGTGTTATGCATTTTGTTGTGCTGTTCTGTACTGAATCACAATGCAATGAAACAATCTCTTTGAATTACATATTAGTGAGTCCTTGATAAATTATTTTCTAAACTAAAATGACCTTTTCGAAATAAACATCATTCAAAGCTGCAATGTTGGTAAAATGGTTGAAAAATAACTGTCAAGATAAAGCTTGAGTGAAGCAGGGATTATTTTTATGCTTTCCTTCTATATTTAAAAGTTGCAATTTGTTTTTTCCCAGAATTTGAAAGAGATAAAGCCTTCCTACATTTGGAAAATTTGCCCCTGCCCCCCAAGTGACCCATAGTAGTACTTAGTTTGAAGTTTTGCTGAGCTGAAGTTCCTGGTTAGGGTAATGGTTATGTTAGGGGTAGATTCAAGTGTGTGTGTGTGTGTGTGTGTGTGTGTGTGTGTGTGTGTGTGTGTGTGTGTGTGTGTGTGTGTTTGTACTTTAGGGTTAGGGTAAGGGTTAGGTAAGGGGATAGGTATTATCTTGTGTATGTTTTTAATGTGTGCTTGAGTGTGTGTGTGTGTGTGTGTGTGTGTGTGTGTGTGTGTGTGTGTGTGTGTGTGTGTGTGTGTGCGTGTGTGTGTGTGTGTGTGTGTGTGTGTGTGTGTGTGTGTGTGTGTGTGTGCGTGTGTCTCTGAGTATCTTGACTAGTGGTGCTGTTAGGGAAAGGGGCTTTCATAAGTGAATGTGCAGGGTTAGAGTTAGCAGGCATGAGTAAGGTGAGTCAGGGAGGGTTCTCCTCACCTACTCACCTTGTGCATACATGCTAACCCTAACCCTGCCCATACCACTAACCCTACATTGACTTCTAAAAACCCCTTTCCCTAGCAGTATCTCTATTAAGACACATTTGGTGCAGATATATTGTTAGGGTTTGGGTTTAGCAGTCGGAAAAGAAAACTATTTGTTTCCTTTTTTGAACGTTTCATTTTCATTGTTTTTTTTTTTTTTTTGAACAGCTGGCATCAGTGCAGTTTGCATGTATGTTGCTTCTATGTTTATGCAATTTGTTAAAATGTCTTAAAATCAAATGGATCTACTTTGAAATACCGAAATCTGAAAATCACTAAGATGACAATCCTGACACGAGAATCCCAAACCAGGAAACACTGAACGACCGAAGTTTAACCAGGGCAAGTAAACACTTGCCCAAAACAAACATGACCACTCACTGCTCCAGCTAAAAAACACCTGGGTGGTGGGCTATGCTCCCCACACCCCACCAATGTGGGGGGGAGCTTCACCACCCACACCCCCCTAACTATACATACCAACTCCAGGACCACACTACAGTGGAGAAAGGGGATTATTCCTCATGTTGGGTAAGTGTTTACTTGCCTTGGTTAAACTTCAGCCATTCGGTGTTTCCTGGTTTGAAATTCTCATCTCAGGATTGTTGTCTTTGTGATTTTCAGAAGTCGAGATATAGAAGGGACCCATGTGTGTGTATATATATATATATATATATATATATATATATATATATATATATATATATATATATATATATGACTGGTTCTTGTTTCTGTTGGGGGAGTTGAATGATACTCAGAATGTGACTTGCCACATTCCTTGACATAATTAACTAAAGCTTTAAAAACTGTTGCAGTACCTTGTTTTAGGAGTTGAGCACTGCTTTCGCATTTAAGGTGTGTAAGTGCAAGATGCCACAGGCTAGCATCATTAACTCGCATAGCTGTTTGCTGCAAGACTTGTTTGGTGTTAAACATTAAGTGGTACTCTGTCTCTCTGTTAGGAGTTACTTACCCTAAATGAGTGTATAGGTATTAAATGTATTAAATATTTGTAGCATGTACCACTGTTGACTACCTCTGTCTTTCCCTGATACAATCAACATGCAGTACTTTTTTTCCTCTCTGGCAATGCCTGGTAAAGTATTGCTGGGCAGAGGAGAACTGAAGAACTGATGCAGACTCCCCTTAACTCCAGCGTACTTTACTCACCTCAGCACAGTTCCCTATCATAGCTCTCAACTAGTCAGGGACAGATTTCAACAGAGTTGTGGATAAATTCATAAACAGGGGCACTTTTAATATATTAGTCCTATTAACTTGAGACATTGGCAGAATAAGAAAACATGAACTATACTATACATTTATTGAAGTAAAATAAATCTGTAACTAATTATTGTCATTATTTGTTAAGTGTAATTCACTTCTTTTTCTCCAAAATTTGCCAATTTTAGGAGGGTTTAAGAGGGATAGAAGTAAAATTTGAGTCAAAATCAGGTAATAGCTGAAAGGTGCGTCTCTCTTCATTGTCTAAATTTGGTGGTATTTTTTAAATGCCTGGATTGCTCTTTCCTAAGTGATCCCAGCAAAACATAATCTACCTATATCTGCGGCGTGATCTGCCAACCTCAGTTGTCTGCAGTGCAGCGGCTTCAAGTAGTTAGTAAGTACTGTGCTTTGTCTTCTGCTAATCTCACGCTGTTCGTAAGCAAGAAATTCCTTAACCAAGCAGGCTGATCCATTATACTCAATTCATGCAAGAATTAAGTCAAGCTGCTGCTCTCTGTATTGTTTCTGACTGTGGCATCCCATTCCAGTAGCGTCTGAATAGGACAATTCATGACTTCTCCTGGCCTGATCTTTAGCTTCATGTTCCTCTGGAAAGAGTCGCAGCATTTTCCACATTTTTAGGGGAGTGCTGTTCCTCTGAGTCACTCCCACACTCTCTGGCCCTTTAACCTCATTCTCTCATGCTCTGAATATTGTGCAATCAGCAGATTAACAGTAAAAGCCTAATAGGCATGTTCATATCTGTGGATGGCCTCTGCCTCTTTTACAGTCTCTGTGACTGCCTTATTATTTTGTTTGAAGTGCATGCAACTCTAAGAACAGATAGCAGATTGTTTCTTGGTTTCAGTAAAGTATAACCCTTCACATTTTAGATGTCTTGGCTGACCTTTAAAGGTTATTTCTTCTCTAAGAACTATGCTGTGACTGCCTACTTATTACATAAATGAGCTACACGCATCGAGCAAAGCATAGTATGATTTCCCACAGCCACCACTTGCTTACTGTGTTTCCCTGACCTGTTTGCTAGACCTCCTCATGGCTCTCAGGCTATGTCAGGTAACAACAGTTCTAGAGACTTTACCACTTGCCAATGGATCATGTTTACATCTTAGCTGGATACTCAGAATGATGCCCATTTGGATAGATGTAATTGGGGGGGGTATAGTTTTTAGCTGCAGCATAAAATATGGAGAGTTGTATATATGTTTCTAGTATATTACAGTGAAGACACATATTCTTTTTCAGTTGGTTCTGACAGAACTCCTAATGTGACCTGCACAGGGCCTGTGACAGGGACAGACAGATGCATACTGTGTTTTAATGTAGCAAGGCCATGCTTAGTTTTAATTGCAGGATTACAGGACATAGTATTTGGTCAGTATAGGGCTATCAGTGCCAAACATCTGCATGTTATGTCCATGGGAACATTTGCTTCAAAAAGTTGACATCCCGTTTGATTATTTCTTCTAATTTAGTTGAGAAACTTACAACTTTTACATTATTTCAGATTACTGCTTGAGAAACAAGCATAAATAACATACACATATGAGATATTATATAATCTTAAAAGTTACAAAAAGTTAAAAAAAAATCTATTTATTTAATCAGTTGAATTTACGTAACCAGGTAGTTCAACTTGAGTCTTAGAAATTTTTTCAGGACAGTCCAATAGAGTCAGAATGCCACATAAAATATTAGCAGATAGTACTGAACAGCAGAGTTTGTTCAGGGTCAGTGTATGTAATATATAGAAATAAAACAGTGTAAGAAGAGTGTGGAAGATTTTCAGTCCATATATCTCTAGTTAATCACTGTATATTAATCAGATCAGACAAAAATAGTAGAAGTAGTGAACTTAAACTCGTCTTAAGTCAAAAAAGAAATAAAAAATATATAATTGTACAGAATTACTAAGTATTCGAAAGTAATCCAAGCAAGGCAGGCAGTCTGTTTCCAGTCAAAAATCCTTTAATGTGAGAGTGTTCAATCTCGCCGTTTGTTCTTACACATGGGTTCGGAGCCGATCCTCGGCTCCGAGTTGGCCGCTTGGCAAAGCTCTGCATCGAAAAGAAGCTCGAGACCAACCTGTCTCCCACAATTCCCTCTGCCTTTACCTCAGATCTAGTTTGCCGCTGCAACGTTCGCATCAATTTTGATGAGCTCAGACCAACTGGCAGATAAGATATCATTTTTTTTCTAGGATTACTTAGATAGTTCTTCTATTTTCAATTTAAAACCCTTAGTGTGTGTGTGTGTGTGTGTAGTGAGTCGAGGGTTTCTTAACCTTATACTTATATATTTTAGTATATATAGTTAGTTAGTTCCCTCGGGGCCTACCCCACCCACTAACTTCGATTTTTGCTGCTGGATTTGACTAAATTCTGGATTTGACTAAACACTTATACTTGTGGTATCACCATTAGTGTTCTTGGCTGTGACTGTCTGTTATCAGGACTGTGTAGACATTTATATATTTAGATATATAACTTTACTGGATTTGACTGTTCTTTATATTTGATAATGTCTGAGAAAGCGAAGTCAGGCTTCAAACGGTGCCAATGTGGACAGAAAATGTCTGTCACAGATAACCATAGCTCCTGCGTCTACTGTCTTGGCCCTCTCCATCTGCAAGAAGACTGTTCCATTTGTCATTCTTTCAGTGGAAGGGTCATGACAGATAGGCACAGGAAGCTCATGGACAGAGGCCTTTTGAAGCCTGCCTTTCAAGAGGCTCTTGATAAATTGGACCAGGCATCTAAATCCTCGAAGGAGTCGAAGACATTGGAGCCCATGTCATCGGCTCCGAGCTCTTCGTTTAAAGTTCGTTCACTGGTTCCACAGACCTCGGGGCCGAGTGTCGAACTTCTGTCTGTCACCGAGCCTCGAGTCTTGGAACCGGTGATGGAGCTTCCACCTCCTGTGCTCTTGAGGTTGGCTCCGTCTTCGATTCCTTCGACGCGTTCTTCTAGGCCCCTCTCTGACTCCGACGTAGACCGTGTGGTGCAGAAGTTAATGGAGAATACGGCCTTGTCCAAACTCATCTCAGTCTCTTCCCAGTTGGTGTCGAGACTCGAAGGCCTTCCCTTATCTCCATCTGTTCCTCCTCCGAGGCCTATTCAGCCTTCGGAGCCGGGAGAGGCTGATCTGATGATCGTGGAGCCCTTGGTGCTGGAGCCATCTTTATCTCAGTCGGCACCGTTCACCTCGACTCCGACGGATCCATTACCGGAATCGCAGAACCGACGATCTATCCTTGGTTCCGGGACCGAGAGTCGGACCGATGTTTCGGTTCCGACTCTCCCTCATGGTGCCTCGGCACGGATCGACTCGGCTCCATCCTCGGGGTCGATGCCCTCGGTCCCCGTCTCGGGGATCCCTCCACTTTCTTTGGAACCGAGGGATTCCTCGACTCGGGACCCGGGGGCCTTCGACCTGATGAGGAAGGTGTTGTCGACTCAGACAATCACTTCAGCAGAGACAGCCTCTCCTTCCCATAAAGGCCCGTTATCCTCCTCTGCACCCACGGCTACTTCAAAGCGTTGAGCACCAGTGTCTCAGCCACTCCCAGAGGGAGCCCCTTCTTCCTCGGAGGCTTCATCGGATGCCCCCCCCCGAGGAAGTTCCGAGGAAAAGATTGTGTAAGAGGAGACACTTGGATTCTCCACAAGAATCCTTAACATCGGACACTGACTTGGATGAGTCAGAAGGGTCCCCAAAATCACCCTCGGAGGATGTCTCCTTTTCTGACATCCTGGAGATCCTGAAACAGAGAGGTGATTGGCAGGCCCTACCCCCTTCTGAGGATGAGTCAGTCTTGCTGAAGGCATTCGGTGCTCGCCCTTCTTCCTCCTGGGTCACTCCGCCCTTCGATGAGTTGATGGAATTGATTGCTCGAAGGGCATGGGAGACACCTGACACAGTGGAGCCAGTCCCTAGAAAGCCTAATAAATATATTACGGCCCCTCAAGACAAGGCATATCTCACAAAAGGAGTTCCAGTGGACACTATGGTGGTAGCAGCTGCCACTAAGAAGGAGATGTCTGAATCTTCCTCATCTGTCCATCCGCCTAACAGAGATTCTAGGACTATGGACAGGTATGGGAAGCGCATTTTTAGTTCAGCGGCTTTCTCCATGCGATCGCTGAACTATTTGACGCATTTCACACGTTTACAGAGGGATCTAATCAAAGAGTTGGGAGATACCCTCCAGGGTACTACAGATGCTGCTGTCGCGTAAAAAGTTGCAGCACAACTCAATACCCTTACATCAATTGTGAACTTGTCCATGAGGCTCATTTCGTATGCAGCCAAAGGGTCGAGTAGGGCTGCGGCTTCAGCGATTGCTCTTCGTAGACAATCCTGGATGCGCTTATGTTCCTTTGCGGAAGCCTTCAAGTCTTCCTTTACTAACGCCCCATTTGACGGTGCCACTCTCTTTGGCCCCAAAGTAAAGGAGACCCTTACCCGGTGTGAGCAAGAGGGAAAGACTCTGTCTGCTGTCGGAGTCCATTTTTCCACCCCATCCAGACCATACCCCAAAGGGCAACGAGGTGGAAAAATGTGGTTTCAAAAACCCCAAGGCTGTTTCCCAGGCACACAGGGTGATGCCCCCTCCACAGGCAGAGGGGGGGGCAGAAGTGGAAGACGTCGCCCTGGCGGCAGAGGGGGTCCGCAAAACCAAGGTGACAGGGATACACTGGGAAGCCTTTCCAGCACTCCTGAGAGGAGGCCCGACTGTCCTGCTCTGGAGGCAGTCGGGGATCGCTTAGCTTTATACCCTCAGGCCTGGCAAAGTCTTACCTCAGACAAATGGGTAAAAAGCATTATTACCAGAGGTTACAGAATTCCATTTCTATTTCCCCCATTACCGCAAAAAAGACTCCCAGATGTACCGCTATAGAAATTTCAAAGCTGCTAGAAAAAAGAGTCATCCAACCAGTCCCGGCAGACCAAAGAGGATTCGGAACTTACTCAAGGTTCTTTTTAGTTCCAAAAAAGACAGGGGACTGGAGGCCAATTCTGGACCTAAGCAAGCTCAATACTTTCGTCAAGAAATAAAAGTTCCGGATGGTCACGCTTCAATTGATCCTTCCATTCTTACAGAAGGACGACTGGATGTGCTCAATAGATCTCAAGGACGCGTACTACCACATCAAAATGGCCAGAGCATCCAGGGATCACTTGCGCTTCCAGCTGGGAGCCAGTCACTTTCCATTTCGGGCCCTGCCCTTTGGTCTAACCTCAGCCCCCAGGGTTTTCACCAAATGCATGGCAGTGGTAGCGTCTCACTTGAGACGCCTAGGATTCCAGGTGTTTCCGTATCTGGACGACTGGCTCCTTACTGCCACCACCGAGCGTCGACTGATTCAGGCCAGGGATTACACACTAGAACTCTGTGTTCATCTCGGAATTTCCGTAAATTTCGAAAAATCTGCATTACAGCCATCACAGCATATCTCATTCATAGGAGCCGATTTAGATACTCGTTGCTTGATTCTAAGGCTTCCCTCAGAAAGAATAGCCTCTCTACAAAATCACATATCTCTTCTCCTGTTGTCCAAGAAATCCCCGGCAAAACTGGTTCTGAAAGTTTTGGGTCTCATGGCGGCTTCCCTCATTGTGATACCCTTGGGAAGACTGCACATGAGAGTTCTTCAATGGCTGCTATTCGCACAATGGTCGTTCCAACAGTTACCGCTGACACACGAAATTCACATCACAAACATCTGCAAATCACACCTGTCTAGGTGGCTTCAGAGTTGCAATCTCTCTGGCGGCCGACCATTTGTGCTACCCACTCCGACAGCTACGGTGACCACGGACGCTTCCCTGATAGGGTGGGGGGGCATCTTTCAGGGACAGACAGTCCAAGGAGAATGGACCAATCTAGAGTACAACCTACACATCAATGTTCTGGAGATGAGGGCAGTGTTTCTGGTGTTGTAACACTTTTCTCCCCTTCTACCTCTAGGGACCATTGCAGTTCAATCGGACAACATGTCCGTAGTCTGGTACATAAACAAGCAAGGAGGAGCCAAATCTTACCAGTTATGCAGAGAGGCCATGAGAATTTGGCAATGGGCGGAGTCCACGGGTCGCTTTCTGATAGCAACGCGCATCCCGGGGTTATCCAACGTCATAGCGGACAGGTTGAGCAGAGCCATCCTGTTACCTCACGAGTGGTCCCCTCAAACAAACAATTGCGGACATGATATTCCACAAGTGGGGCCAGCCTTGCTGCAATCTGTTTGCGTCTCCAATGAACGCCAAATGCAGAAGCTACTTTGCCCTATTACCCCCTCCAGGGGATGTTCCCAGTGATGCTCTGATTCACGATTGGCCCCCGGGTCTCCTGTATGCCTTCCCTCCTATACCTCTGATTCCAAGATTTCTGCAGAAAGCCAACAACCTGGAGAGGACGATAATCCTCATTGCCCCATTCTGGCCTCGTCAAATTTGGTTTCCCTTTCTTCAAGCATACCAAATACGGGAACCCTGGATCCTGGACCCGGAGCCGGATCTACTGACCCACTCATCAGGGGCTCCCCACCCGTCGCTCCTGTCCCTCAGACTAGCAGCTTGGCTGCTCCGCTTCCCTTCTTAGCCAGGTCTGATCTTCTTTCTCCTGCGGTTCAAAATATTCTGGTGGCTTCTCATAAAGCTTCCACTACAAAGATTTACACTAGTAAGTGGAAGCATTTTGTATACTGGGCAACTACGCAACATTTGGATCCCTTAATAGCCCCACTGAACAAAGTCTTGGAGTTTCTATCCATACTATTTCACCAAGGAGCTTCTCCTGCCACCTTGAGGGTTCAATTGGCTGCTATTTCAGACTTTCATGTGGGAGAAAATGGAGCACCTATTATGGCTCATAGGCTTTGTAAGGCCTTTCTAAAAGGGTCTTTTCATATCAGGCCACCAGTCAGGTTTCCTACAGCACCATGGAATCTGAACCTCCTGTTATCACAACTAATGCTACCACCCTTTGAACCAGCCTCTTCCTGTTCTTTGAAGTTCTTGTCATGGAAAACCCTCTTTCTCATAGCTATCACTTCAGCCAGACGAGTATCAGAACTTCAAGCTCTTTCTATTAAACACCCATATTTGATCTTTCACCCTGATAGGGTATCTCTTCGCACCAACCCATCCTTTCTTCCCAAGGTTTGTTCAATCAATAACATTAATCAGTCCATTGAGCTCCCCACATTTTTCAAGAACCATTCCAATAAGCTAGAATATATGTTACACAAGTTGGATGTTCATAGACAACTCAGATTTTACTTGGATAGAACAAAGGATCACAGAAAGGCAGATCAACTCTTTATAGCCTTTGCAGACAGAAGAAAGGGCATGGCAGTGACGAAGTGTACCCTTTCCAAATGGCTATCTGATTGTATTACTTTTGATTATACTGCTACTGGGCAGAGTTTACCCGTCAAACCGAAAGGACATTCTACTAGATCAATATCTACAACCCTGGCTCATGCGGCCTGCCTACCTTTAGACACTATTTGTGCGGCCGCCACTTGGTCTAAACCACATACGTTCATCACTCATTACAAAGTGGATATGGTTTCCAGGGACAGGGCAACCTTTGGTTCCACTGTGCTCAGGAACGTTCTTCCGTGAGTTTCTCAGGGTCACGGAGCTAGGGACGCTACCCATGTGTAAGAACAAACGGCGAGATTGAACACTCTCACATATAGAAGTTATGTCCTTCCCATAACGTTCCATGTTGAGTGTTCATCTTGCCTTTGTTCTTACATTCCCACCCTCCCACCCAAAGGTCAGGAAGAACGTCCAGTTTAGATGTCTGGTTTGGTTCTCCCGCTTCTGTTTCTCTCAGCTGTTACTGCTGTTTTCAGCTACGCCTTAGCATGTATGTTGTGTGTTTCATTCCCGTTGGGATCTGGTATTGTTTGCAAACCAGATCTGAGGTAAAGGCAGAGGGAATTGTGGGAGACAGGTTGGTCTCGAGCTTCTTTTCGATGCAGAGCTTTGCCAAGCGGCCGACTCGGAGCCGAGGATCGGCTCCGAACCCATGTGTAAGAACAAAGGTGAGATGAACACTCCACATGGAACGTTATGGTAAGGACATAACGTCTATTTAAGTACATAGACAGGCAATCCAAGTAAAACAAAAATAGAGTAATAGTTTCCTCGCAAGCTTTCTAAATATAATAGGGTGGCCTAATGGTTAAGGTGTTTACCTTACAAAGACAAGGTGCAGGGTTTAAGTCTCAGAAGGGATAATTAGTTAAGCTTAAAATGGCTTTCAAGGGCAGTTAGTTTAGTACTAATCTATGAACCGATATATATACTTTTTATCAGGCAAGGGAGTGGTTTATTGTGCTGTAAAACAGTGTTACTGGTGTGTGTGTGTCTTTCGGCTTTTCCCGGTTAGGGGTCGCCACAGCGGAACTCCGTTCCACTAATGATTGGCAGTAGAGTTTTACATGCTGGCTTGCCGGGCCTAACGCACAACCTTCAACGAAGGAACGCCTGTTCACGCATGTCGCCACACAGAAGACGCTCTAATTGGTACACATGTAAAATTCACATCCCTTTAATATATAGAAATACAGACTGTTTACGTTAAATTACAAGAAATTTATTGGGCACTTGCATATAATATGTACAGCTATTTCAACTAACTACAAATAAACTTTTCTATTATTAGTAAAACTATTTATTGTATGTAGAGAGAACAAAAATGAAAACAATAGGACATGAGCACATACTTAGGCACGAAATGTTTTAGGTCAAGGATTTAGAGCAACAGTTATTTATTAATAGCAGATACGTGTGGCAGGCATTGTAGACAGGATAAGTGGAGAACAGCTGATAAATTTTAGAAGTTTATTTCAGAGAGGGTAGATGGTATCAGGATGCATTGAGGTAGAGTAGATCCTGGCACTGTAAACAGGATCTTGGAACTTGAAATGCCTCATTTTTGCTAAGAAAAAGCTGAGCTTGTGTGGGAGGTCAAAAAAATCCCACTTGATTTAGTTGGCTTTTTTCTATAAATAGTATTATTTCTGGAACCAGACTTCTCAGGTTGGGATTGTATCTTTCTGTATCCTGCTGCAGATGCATAGGAAAGGTTCCAGTAATGTGTGAGGTTACTCACAAGTCACCAGCTTCGACCTGTTCTTTTGGAGTTTTTACCAGTAAATAGGAGGGTTGCCTCAGTGCAGCTATGAGCTTTAGAAAGGAAGAGTCTCATCCTTGTCAGTGGCACACCCAGGTGACCTGAGATTGCCTAGTGGCTGAGGTGCTTTATGGCACTGGCAGAGAGGAAGGGTATGCCAACTTTTGGGGGGAGGGAGTATGTTTGGTGGTCCTTCACTGAGCTCTTAAGGAGACTGGTGCTCAGAAGGATAAAGCCAGGATCTGATGTTGCCTTTTCCAACTGTTCTTTAACTGATGCTCTCCGATCTGACTTCAGATTGACTTCAACCATTTCAGTAGACTTTGCTTGAGCTCCTCCCCTTACCCACAATCTTCTTCTTCAGCAGAATTACCTCAGATCTCATTTGCCAGTGCAGCATTTGGATGTGCTCACCTGTAGCTCAAGTGGGATATAAAGTTAGATAAGTTGTCTTTACTAATATTTTCTCAGCAGATTTCTCTTAATTTCCTTCTTTTCTCCCCTACCTTTCAGTATTATAAAAAAAATATTAGTTGCCTTTTTGCAGTGTTAGCTGGGCCTTGTGCCCTTTTACCCTTATTTGTTTGCTATCGTAGGGTTGGTATTTCTCCCTTTTATCATTGCTGGTATTTTCTTGTTTTTCTTTTTTTAACTCTTTATTTAGTTTTAACAAGTCCATCAACATTTAACAGTGTATAACAAGATAAATGATAACTATTTACAAAGTCCATAACAGCTGGTATTTTCTGTACATTGCAACTAAATTTAGTGTCACCATTGTTGGTAGACCTTCTCTTCGCACTTTGCTTGTTGTGTCTGTTGTGGCTGCTGTTCTTTTTTGACATGACTGAAAAATCAACTGGCGTTAAAAAGTGCTGATCCTGTGAGCACAATATTTTAATATGGATGCTCACATTGAGTGCATTTATTGCTTCAGAGCAGGGCATCTTAATACTGAATTGTCAGGTTTGTGTAGGGTTCAACTTTCAAACACAGAAACAAACTGGTCTTGAAAGGCGTGCTTCCTTCCACTTCTTCTTCTTCTTCATCTGGAGCTCCCCCTCATTCCAAGAAGTCTTCAGAGTCATCCACAGGGGATACTACTGACTAGGCTAAAGAGTCAAGGAAGCTTCCCCTCGATTGCTGTCCTCCTCCTACCTCAGGCTGTGCTCTGCCTGAGAAAATAGCAAAATCCTTGGGTCCAACTGCTCACACGGATCCAACCTGATTGATACCCCCAGATCCAGCTGTCCCTTCAAGTCTGCTTTGAGCCAAGTCAAATTCTCCTTATGTTTGATCACCAGATTTTCTCAGGAGACAATTTCTTTGAGGTTTCACTCACTTTTTTTTGCAGGAGATGCCTTGAAGGATGTCCAGTTTACCCTCTACCTCTTCGGCCCTCAGGTCAACTAGGAGCCTAACAGAAGCAGATGTGGACATGATGATGAGAAAGTTTCTCAGAACCCAGATTCAGTTGGGAACAATTCTGCTTCATCTCCCTTCAGATCCATGAACCCACCACCAGTCTATCCCCAACTTTTCACTCCTACTGTGATCCATCCTCTGGTTTCACAGTTTTCAGCATCAGCAATCCTGAGTTTGTCTGTATCAGATCCTAAAAGCTTAGCCCTCATTGATTCTGACACATTCTCTGAATTCAGAGCCAGAGGGATATGGAGCCATAGTGTTGGTGCCAGATCCAGGGGTCTGGGCTCAACTCTGATGTTCTCAGAGCCATCCCTTCCACTTGGAGCCTTAGAGATGGACAACTTGGCTCTGACTTCTGTGTCAAGGCAGGATCTTAGAGATGCTTGGAGCCATCCTGAGCAGGTGGCTTCATCTCCTACTAGGTTGGTTATTGGTTCCCTCTTGAGCTCTACCTTTAAGGTAGTGGAGACAGTGTTTTCTATATCTGTGGACAAGACATTCTTGCCCCCCCCCCCCAGGCCCATCTCTGCTGTCTACCCTGAATCCTGAATCCTTTCATCCTGTCCCATCAGAGCAGCTGGCCCAATCAAGCCTAGTGACAGACCTGAAAGAATTCCACACCCACAGCAAGCAGGACTGCAGATTCCGACAAAATATTTCAAATGCACAGCAACAAGTCCAAAGATTCACCAGTACAAAAGTTTTATTCCACAACAGAAAACAGTATGTTGAAATATTTTGTCGGAATCTGCAGTCCTGCTTGCCATGGGTGTGGAATTTTTTTCTGGTTTGTGGTTGTTTGAGGATTTCCCTAGTGACAGACCTCACACAGGACTTTGCTCACACTTCTGAGTCCCCACTGGAGCTTCCTCGGAAATGTGTGTTCAAAATGACACACTTATATTCCCCACAGGAAACTTTGACTGAAGACACTGACTTTGATGAAGGGGAGGAAGTCCCCATATCACACCTTGAGGATGTCTTGTTTGGTGAAATCCTTGAACTTTTTAGATAGAAAGGAGGTCTTCCAACTCTAACTCCCAGGAGGAGTCAGTATTTCTTGAAGCTTTCAGAGCCATCTCAGCTATGTTTTGAGGAGTTCTCTTGGCAGATGAGATGCAGGACCTCATCTCCAACCAGGCTGGATGTCACAGAGCTTGATCCCAAAATGCCAGATAAATACCTTGTTGCATCAAAGGCTAGAGTCCATTGGAGCAAGGGTCTCCCAGTGGATGCCATGGTAGTAGCAGTGGCCACCAAGAAAGAACTTGCTGAAAAGAGAGTTCAAGGCATTGGAAAGGTTTGAAAAATGTGTTTACTCATCAGTAACCTTTGCTCTCAGATTACTGAACCACTTGGCACATGTTGCAAGATTTCAGAGTGAATTGATCATGGAGTTTTCCAATATCCTTTCAGGGTTCTTGTCTTCAGAGGTCAAGAAGACAATTTCTTCACAACTGGCCACCATACAGTCCCTCTTGAATGGCTGATTTTTCACACCTCAAAGGTAGTTTTGAGAGCTGCAGGGTCAGGAATTTCCAGAAGAAGGCAATCTTTGTGATTGTGCAGAGCACTTCAAAACTTTATTCATTAGTGCTCCTTTGAAGATGAGAAGACATTATCTATCTGCTGTAGGGATATGTTTTTCTACTCCTCAAGAACCAGAGAAGGGGCTAGAAAGATGTGGTTCTGCAAGATGCAAAGATCTTTCCAGAACTCCTATGGAGACAGATCTCCCCATGGCAGAGAGGGAAATTCTAATAGCAGATGTCACCCCCGTGGCAGAGGAGGCCTGCAACTTTAGGGCTTCAGAGGCCCTTTCTCTGAGAAGTCCTTTCAGTGCTCTTGAAAGGTTGTCTGACTGTTACACTCTGGAGGCAGTTGGGGGGGGGGGTGCTTATCTTTACACTCCAGAAGCCTGGTTAACCATCACCAATGATACTTGGGTGCTCAGTATAATATCCAGATGTTATTACATACCATTTTCCATTCAACACCGTAAACATGCCAAAAATATTTCCAACATTCCACCCAGTCAGAGGAAAGGGGCAGCCACAGAAATGCAAAAGCTGCTGGCAAAATCCAACTAGCCCCCCCAGACCAGCAAGGATGCAGAACTTACTTGAGGTTCTTTTTAGTGCCATAGAAAACTGGGGAGCTAAGACTAATTTTGGATCTCAGCAGTTTGAATCAGTTTGTCAAACTTTCAAAGTTCTGGATGGTCATGAGTCAGTCTATTATGACATTGTTGCACAAGGATGCTTATATATGTTCTGAATATCTTCAGGATGTGTGCTATTACATCAAAATAGACAGGTACTCCAGGAGATGTCTACACTTCCAGGTGGAAGTCAGTCACTACCCTCTGGTCTTACCACAGCCCCCAGGTGCTCATCAAGTGCATGGCAGTGGTCACAACTGTCTTGAGACTGCTAGGATTGTAGGTGTTTTCTTATCTCAACAACTGGCTCCTGTCTGCTCCTACCAAGCCTTTACTGATTCAGGCCAGGGACTAGTGGCTCCAACTATGTCTTCAACTGAGCATGACAGTGAACTACTGCAAGTCTCAAGTCTCCCGCACTCAAGTCCTGGAATTCATTGGTGCTCATCTAGATATGGTGGCATGGATTGTGAGCTTACCAAGGACAAGGATGAACACATTGCAAAGCCAAGCATCACACATTCTCTCTATCTCTTCCTTTCCCTCCAGACAGGTTAGTCTTACAACTTCTTGGGTCTTTGGCAGCTTCCATAGCTGTGGTAGCTTTAACAAGATTTTACATGAAGGCACTGCAACAAATACTTGAAGTACAATGGTGGATAATACATCACTGTTTGACTGCACAGATTCAAATTACAAATATTTGCAGAGGACATGTAGCCTGATGATTTCGCACAGAAGTCTCTCATGGCTGCCCTTGTAGTCTTCCTACACCCAAGGCCACAGTGACTATGGATGCCTCCCAACTAGGGTGAGCGGCATTAGAGGTCAATCATCACATCAATGTCCTAGAAATAAGAACAGTCCTATTAGCGCTGCAGACATTTCAACATGTTCTTCCTCTAGGGTGGTTGCTATTCAGACAGACAGCAACTTGGTGGTCTGGTACATCAACAAATGGGGGAACTCAGTCCTACCCCTTATGTTGAGAAGGAATGAGAATGTGTTAATGGGTGATCTGTTCTGGCCTCTTTCTACTGGCAACACATATTCCAGGGAAGTCCAATATACTGGCAGACAAAATAAGGAGATCCCTTTTACTTTCTCACAAGTGGTTTCTGAATCTGTTAGTGGCAGAAATGATATTTTGCCAATGGGGCAAACCATGTTGTGACCTCTTTGCTTCTCCCCTCATTTCCAAGTGCAGCAGCTACTTTGCTGTGATCCGTCCACAGGGTGAGTCATTGAGAGACTCTCTGATTCACAATTGGCCCTTTGATCTCCTATATACATTTCCCCCCAACCCTGTCATTTCCAAGTTTGTTCAGAAAGCATTTCAGTGAAATAGCAAAGTAATCCTCATTGCCTCATTCTGGCCTCGACAAGTGTAGTTCCCCTTCCTGTGGCCTCAACTATTTAACTCTCCATGGGTGTTGGATCCTTTTCAGGACCTTCTATCTCACCCATCCAGGATACCTCACCCAGATAATTCAGACCATCAAGTTGACCACATGGTTTCTCCAGTTCCGGTGACAGACAGACAGTCCAGGCTTTCTTCCCTGGTCTGTCACAACCTTACATAGGTATATAGGACATTACTAGGCTAACAGCCCAAGAGTCTTTACAAGAGTAGCCATTTTTAATCCGAGTTTCCCAGTTTTCAATAATTATGTGAACAAAGTTCATAGAGATATGAGCCTATGGTATGGTGTCTAATATTGACCACCTCTGTCTATGAGGGACATAAGCATCATCCTAAGAGTACATTTACAATTACCCATCAATTGATCTAGGTCGCACTTGAAGAGCATCAGGGAAGGGCTTCGCTTCCCATGAATGGGAAGCTTGTTCCAGAGGAAGGTCAATCTCCAAGAGATATATATCAGTGTCTCCAACATTATTTATTTATGTCAGAGGCTAGGTTAAGATCCCTGGAACAAGTGACCCTTGTGCAGTTTGATTTACGAATCAGGGTCAGATCAGAGACTAGCCTGTAGGCCAGACACATATTGCTTGTTGGTAGTCTGTAGAAGACAGAATACAGTGATAAGGCTTTCAATCTTTCCATGTAGGACTTATTTTTTATACCCTGTATCTTCCTGGTGAGAAACCTCTGGGGTCACTCTAGCTGTTGCAGATGTCTGGTGAGGTACATGCAAAAGGGTGCATTGTACTCAATTATTGATCTGATGAGGGCCAAATACAATGGAATTATAAGATCCTGTGGTCTGGGTGCCATGCTCTTACTTATGAGTTGTGATACATAGAATGATTTTCTCACCACTATGGATGCATGGTGGTCAAAGTTCAGATTCCTATCAACCTGAGTACCCAGATCATGTACCACTGTGTCTACCTACTCTGGGGGGTGCTGTCTATATTGTAATAAGCTGGGTTATTTGCTTTCCCAAAGGGAATGTTTATTTATTTATTTATTTTTTGCATTTAGTTTCAATCCATGACTTTTGCACCAATGATTTGTCTGCGTTAATACTTTCTGCAGTGTATCAGTATAATTCGGGGATTCAGTGATTGCCCCTAATTTGCAGTCACCCACAAACTTGGTCAGCCAAATGGCTGCCTGTGTTTGCCTTAACTTTTGAGGAAATAAATACTGAACAGGAGAGGGTCTAGTACAGAACCCTGTGGTACACTGCTGGTGACTGTCCTCTTGCTAGAGAAGAATTCACCCAGTTTGACAGTATGTGTCCTGTCAGTGAGACATTTGACTACCCACCTGGTGATGTAGGGGTTTATGCCTAGTTGAGAGAGCTTCTCTATAATACCTGAGTGGGGAAGTGTGTCAGATGCTTTGCCCAGGACAAGGTAGGTGATATGCACAGTCTTTCACTCATCCATGGCCTTGGTGCCCTTCTTGAAGAAGTCAGCCATATTTAACAGACATGTCTACACTTAATGAATCTGAAGTGGGTTGGGTCCTGAGTGTGGTGATTGCCTATGTTCTTGCTGATAGAGTCCATGATAATTCTTTCCATGCTGTTGGAGTTGAGACTAGTTAGGCTTATGGGCCTGTAATTCTCTGGGTTAGCTGATGCCCCCCTTGTGCAGAGGGGTAACTATTGCTCTTCTCCATTCTGCTGGAAGACAGCCTGTCTGGAGGCTGGATCTGCTGTGCCATGTTTTAAGTTATTTAAAAGGCAACCTGAGATGTTGTCCGGACCCATTGATGCCATTGGTTGTAGCTTTAGAGAGTGCAGAGATTACCTGCTGTCTTGAAATAATAGGCTGAAGAATGGTGGCGGGTATACTTTGGGGGAAGACCAGTGGGGACAGCAGGTGAAGTTTGATCCAAATCTGTCAGCTAGCAGGTTGGCTATTACCACCAGCTGAGTATGGGTAGTGTCATCCACAACCAGCTCTGCACATAGCTGGGTATTCCCCTTAAGAATTCATACAGAGCTAAAAAAAGCTTTGTGGTTTTCCTTGGCTAGGGAGGATATTTTTGCTTCATCATTTGCTTTTGAGGACTTGTTCCTGCTTATTTTTGGACATTGGTTTCTTTCTTTTGTTGTATAGACTGTTTATACCAGGAGACCACCAGAGTGTCTTGTCTTCCCAGCAAGACGTGGTTTTAATTTGGTCCAGTACTACCAATTCTATACAAGTACTTAAGTGGTTATACAGGGCATTGGTATGCACCTCTGCATAGTATTCTGTGTTTTCTGGGTCCATGAAAGCTTTGAAATTTCTTATGCCATTTCTTAGTAGGAGGTGATTTCTCTCAGAGAAATTCCTTGAGCATTTTTGAGCTTGATGGGGTATCTGGCCTTATATTTATTTTGAAGGAGACCATTTTGTGGTCCAACTTTACCAAAGAGGACATGAAATTGGGGAGGGGGGTACAATACTATCCCATGTTAGTGAGCACTATGTCTACAATATTTGAGCCCCTAGTGAGTGTGCCGACCAGTTGTTCCAGAGCATTTCCACTGGCAAAGTTCAAGAACCTCTGAGCTTGCATGTTAGTGGTCATGTATGTTCCCCAGTCAGTGGTAGGATAGTTGAACTCACCCATGAGTAAGGTATTGGGCTGCATGGTGAGTGACTCCACTAAGTCCAGGTACACTGTGTGTTTTTCCTGGTTTGTGGTGTGGGGCATACAGCTAGTGATGATGTGTTAGGGGATTTTGACTGTGGTTAGTTGGACATGGAGTTGCTTGAGAGAGTCATAATGTCTGACCAGCCTTGAGGTGTACCTATCCTTTATGAAGATGGATATATCTCCTACTTTGGTTCTTTCTAGCTCATTTGGTGGTCTGTACATATGGAGGACATTGTAGCCTTGCACCACTGAGGTGCTTTCTGCAGCTTTGAACCAAGGTGAGGAATGCTTCCAAGGAATGCAGTTTCTTGTTTAGACTCCTAGCACTGAGTAGCAGTACCTTGAGCTTATTAAGAGAAGATTTTGTTATGCTGAGAGGTTGGTTACTTTGACACTGCCTAAAAAGACACTATAGGGGTGGCTAAAGCCTTTGCCAATATCTGGAAGCCTAGAGGAGACAGGTGCAGACCATCTCTGGCAAAATGGTACGGCCTGTTAATCAGTTCCTCCCAGACTGACAAATATTGGATTCTTTTGGACTGACACCAAAAGTTAAGACAATTGTTAAAGTCAATAATTTTTTGTTTGTACTGTACCATCATCCTTGGTGAAGGTAGAATGCTGCTCAAGGCTAGGTTCATACCTGCCTGTGACACATAATCTGATATCTCAATCATGTCTCTCTTCATATAGTCTGGGGAGGTACATCTCAGGTCATTCACACCCACATGGACTGTAACAGAGTTATACTGGTACTTGTGGCTGAGTGACTTGAGTGCTTTTGTGTCTGACGGATCCTTGCACCTGACAGGCAGCTAACCATAACCTTCTCCTTATCCAGTCTGGTGAGGGGGATGTCTATGTGTCTCACTTTTGAGTCTCCCATGACCAGCATGTTAGGTTTTGTGGTGTTTCACCTTATGAGCTTGTTTGTTGAGACACTGGTGTATGTATTATTATGTGTTGTGGTTGTTGTTGAAGGCAGCACTTAGGAGATCCCTGAGTGTTTGGTAAGTTCCTAGTGAGTACATCCTCATATTTAGCTGTGTGTGTTAAATCCTTATTTAGTGTGGGAAGTGATATGTGTGTGTGCTGACAATCAGTTTGGCATTTGATTTGAATGTATGTGAGAGTCTTACCTCCATTTTCATTATATAACTACAGCTCTCACATAGAGTATTTGTTTGTTTAAGGATTAAGTGGTTATCAGTAGAAGTGAGACATTTGCTACATTACCTCAGGATGCCCATGTCCATCAGACTGGCTAATGAAATGGTAGGAAACTACTCATCCATGATATCAGGTTCTTACTGTGGATTATATCAGGGAAAGGAATGGGTTAATTAGACGGGACATAGGTTAATTAGACTGGACTGTACTGGTAGCACAGAGACTGTGAATGGGAACTATACTTTGTGTAGTCTAAGGTTAACCAGCAGAGCTCATAGAGCAGCAGGGATCTGGGTATAGTTTCAGTGACAGTTATTCTAGGGACGTTTTATCTTCAATGTGTTTGCATCTGTACAGGACACTGCTAACTGCCGCTACACTGAGAGCATTTTCATGTAAACATGAGGCTTATATTCATGTAAAAAGGAAAATATTTTAAGCTAACTATCAATCAGCACACAATAAGCCTTCCACCAGCAATAACCAACTCAAATAGTTTTCCATCAGCACAGAAAAAGCCTTATTAATGTAAAATGGCTGGTTTGGAGCTCAAGTGTAAGAAGACCATACAATCTTGTTGTTGACATTGCCTCCTCTCGTGCATGCATGCTTAGAGATTATGTCAGGCAAACCTACTGGTTTTAAGAAATGTATGGCTTGTTGCCACAAAATGCCTAACTGTGATTCACACCTTAACTGAGTGTATTGACTGAGGGAACTACATCTGGAGGAAGATTGTTCAATTTGCATGGCCTTTGGTCACCATGCCATGACTGATCTTCAATAAACTTCTTATTAAGAGTCTGATACCTTCTGGAAAATCTTCAAAATCTTTATTTAGAGCTTCCACATCCAGGAAAAAGTCCTTGGGGACACACTAGGGTAGCAAGAGTGATAGACCCAAAGAAGAGGGCAGAAAGGTGCAGACAAGATATTCTGACCACTCTCCTTTGTCAATATCATTTTTTATTCTGATTACAAAGGTTTTGATTCCTACAACTGTCCTGGATCTGATTCTGGTATGATTTATGAGTCATCTCTTGAAAGAGCAAAATTTTTTCCAGGATCAGTCTTTCCTAAGCTACATTCACCCTTTCTTTAGGAGAGACCCTTACAGAAGACTTCAAAACCACCTGCCAACATCTTTTTCATTAAGGTCCATTAGGTCTGCCAGAATCTTGGCAGAAGCTGATGTGTATAGAATGATGAGGAAGTTCAAAAGGGCTCAAATTCAGTTGGGAGCTCTCCTGGTACTGGCTCCCACTGGACCCGTGAGCTTTGGACCCCTCCCTTGCCTATGGCAAGTCCTACCCTGATCTGACCTGTGGGTTCAGGGATGCTGGATGTAAGTTATTCTGGGTTGTCTGAGTGTCATCTTTGACTCTGGTATCTTGTATGAACCAACTGGCTCTGATTTCACTGGAGTCAGACAGATCTTGGAGCTGAAGCTTTAGGGCCAAGTATGGGGATAAGGATTTGACTCCAAAACTGTCTGAGCTGTCCCTTCCCCTCGAAGCATTAGCACTAGATAGCTGGCACTGGCTTTGGTCTTGGACCAGAGTCAGGATGGGGCCCTTGGTCATGCTGGTGTGGCAGCTTTGACTCCTACTGGGGTGGTCTTGGGTTCCCTGTCGGCTTCTGCCTTTAAGGCAATTGAGAGAGCACTCTTCAATGTGTAGACCAGACATCTCTATCCCACTCAGCTCAACCCACTGTAACTGGTAGCCCTGGGTCCTGATCCTGCACAATCTATTCCATCAGAACACCTGGTTCACACTAGCTTCGAGACAGTTCTCATTTAAGACACCCTTAAGACTTCAGAATCTTCTACAAAACGTCTCCCCATGGAGGCTCCACAGAAGCATAAGTGTAAGAGGAGACATACTGACTCCCCCCAGTTCTCTCTACCAGAAAGCACAGATTTTGATTAAGGGGAGAGATCCCTCAGATCACCACTTAAGGACAGCTCATTCAACGAGATCCTCAAGCTTCTTCGACAGAAAGGAGGCTGGTTTTCTAAAGCCCATTCTCAGGAGGAATCCATTTTCCTTGGGGCTTTTGGCTGCAACTCAGTTACTCCATGGGTGGATCCCCCAGTTGATGAGATGGTGGATTTAATCTCTTGATGGGCATGTCAGGAACAGGACTTCAGTGAAGTGATTCACAGAAAGCCAGATAAATATCTTGTTGCCCCTAAAGACTGCGCTCCCTGGACCTAAGGCCCAGCAGTAGCAGCAGCCAGTAAGAATGAGCTCACATAAGATAACTCATCTTTCTGTTCCCCTAACAGAGAATCCAGGGCTTTGGACAGGTTTGGGAAGCAAGTTTATGCTTCAGCTACTTTTGCATTAAGGTCCCTGAATTATTTGGTGCACATGACTTGTTTTCAGAGATACTTAACAAAGAAGTTCTCTAAGTCTGTGTCTGGGTGTATGTCTGCAGAAGGTGGAAAAACAGTAGATTTGCAGCTGTCAAACAGCTCCATGTTACTCATATCCAACTCAGTGGAAGGTGTTTTGAGAGTCACGGGTACAGGCATTACTTGATGCATTTGTGTGATTTGCCGAGCATTTGAAGACATTTTTTATCAATGATTCATTTGATGGCTTAACCTTGTTCAGCCCTAAGGTCAAAGACCTGCTTTCCAGCAGTGAGCAGACAACCTTCCTTAGAAACCAGAAAGGGGATAAAAAGCTGTGGTTTCAGAAGTCCCAAGGGTTTTCTCAGCATGCTTTTGGAGACAGAGCCTCCCAAGGTGGGATGGGGATATTCTAATGGTAGACATCACCCTTGTGGCAGAAGAAGACAGCAGAATCAAAGCTTCGTGGGGGGGGGGGTCCACTCTCCAACAGACCTTATCAGCACTCCTGAATGGTTGCCTAACTGCTGCACTATGAAGGTAGTTGAGGGTGCTTGTTTCTGCATGAAGATGCCTGGACATCCATCATCAAAGATATCTGGCTGTGAACAGTTACTACCAGAGGCTATTACATTCCCTTTTTCTATCCACCCCACTATGAAAGAAACTTCCCAATGTTCCACCCTCTTAAAGAAAAGCAGCAGCATTAAAGATAAAAAAGCTGCTAAGCAAGCAGGTCATCCAAGAGGTCACACCAGACTAGCAAGGGTACAGAACTTATTCGAGATTCTTTTTAGCACCAAAAAAAGAATGGGAACCAAAGGCCAATTTTGGACAGCAGCCCCTGAATAAATACATCAAGTACACAAAGTTTCTAATGGTCATGGTACAGTCCATCTTCCTCTCCTAAGGATGGACAGTTGGATGTGCTTGATAGACTTTCAGGGATGCGTACCACCACATCTGACACTCCAGGAGGTTCCTTCCCTTCTGGTTGGGATCCAGTCATTTTCAGTTCAGAGCCCTGCCCTTTAGTCTGACCACACACCCCCAACCAGGTGTTCATCAAATGAATGGCAGCGGTTGCAGCTCATCTCTGACTGCAAGTGTTTTAGATGTTCCCATATCTAGATGACTGGATTACTGCTCCTACCAGGATTCTGCTGGCCTGGACAAGAAAGTATTTGCTTTGGCTATGTTCCAACCTAAGAATTACAGTGAACCAAGACAAATCACAATTTTCACCAGTACAGGTTTTGGAGTTCATAGGAGCACACTTGGGCACAACTATTTAAATTGCAAGGTTACTGGAGAGCAGGTTATTCACTCTAAGAAATCATGTCCTTCGACTTCTTTCCTGTCAGATGCCACCTGCTAAACTACTTCAACTATCAGTGGCAGCCATTATTACTTTGGTCCGCTTGGCAAGGTATTTTATGAGAGTACTATAGTGGACACTAGTAGTCCAGTGTTCAGATCCCAGCCCATGGTCTTTCCAATCCATTTATCAAAAATCTGCAGACATCATGTAACTAGGTGGAGTCCATCTCCATAGGTATTCAGGATCATCCCTTTGTTCCTCCCTCTTCCAAAGCCACAGTGACCATAGATGCTTCCCAACTAGGGTGGGCGGGCATTACATGAGGAATATGGTCTAAGGCATGTGGTCCCCATCAGAAGAGAATTTTCACAATAATGTCTTAGAGATGAGGGCATTCCTTCAATGTTTCAGGCATTTCAAGTTGTCCATTCTGTAGGGGTGATTTCTGTCCAGACCGACAACATGATAGCAGTCTGGTACATCAACAAACAAGGGGGAACATGCTCCTACCCATTGTGTCAAGAAGCGATGACAGTCTGTCAGTGGGTGAAATCTTCCAACCGCTTTCTGATAGAAATGCATATACTGGGGAAGACCAATGTTTTAGTGGACAGGCTGAGTAGATCTATTTTGCTACCTCATGAGTGGTGTCTCAATGCAACAGTAGTGACACAAATCTTTTGTCGATGAGACCAGCCATACTGCAGTCTTTTTGCTTCACCCACCAATTCCAAATGCACAGGCTCTTTGCTCTGATCCCCCTGAAGTGGAAGTCCCTGAGAGATGCTCTAATTCATAATTGGCCCCTTGGTCTCCTGTACTCCTTCCCACTGACTCCCCTAATTCTGAAATATCTACAGAAAGTTTAACAACAGAAGATCACAGTCATCCTCAATACCCCTTCCTGGCCTCAACAGATGTGGTGTCCATTTCTCTGGCCTCATCTGGTACACCACCCATGGGTGCTGAATCCAAATCTAGATCTCCTGTCTCATCCATCCAAAATGCCTCATCCAGATGTTCAACCTGGTTTCTCCTCTTCTAATGTTGGCTAGTCAGTCCAGGCTTTATTCTCAAGTTGTCTATATCCTTACTTATCAGAATCCATCCACTACAAAAATTTACAAAAGTAAATGGAAAAGATTTTCCATTTGGGTTTCACAGAGAAATTTAGATCCCTTTTCAGCCCCTGTATCAGCAGTATTATATTTCTTGGGTTCCATGTTCCATAATGGAGCTAGTTATTCAGCTGTCAGGGTTCCACTAGCAGCAATCGCACACTTCCATGTTGGAGAGAATCACACTTCCTTAGCCTCAGTCAAGCTGTAGAAAGCTTTCCTGAGAGGTACCTTTCTTTTATAGACTCCCATTCAAGGATCTTATCTCCCCTCCAGACATGACTGCCTTGCTACAAGCCTTGACTGGAGCACCTTTTGAACCTGCTGTCAAAGTGGTTTTAAAATTTCTGACTTGGAAAACGTTTATCCTGGTATCAATTACTTCAGATAGATGGGTGTCAGAGCTCCACACCCTGCCTTGTCAACTTCCATTTATCTTCCACAAGGACAGGTTTTTTGCACACCAACCACTTTTTGCTTAAAGTAGCTACACAGACTTCACTCAATCAGAATATTAATCTCCCAGTCTTATCATTTTTTTCAAATAAAGAAGAATGCGTGCTCCATTTATTTGATGTGCACAGGGAATTGTGTTTCTAACAATTGTTTGTTTCATTTTCTAAAGCCAAGATGGATCAAAGCATGTCAAAGGTTACCTTAACTACATGGTTGACTGGCTGGATATCCCATGTATATCAGCAAAAAGGTGTGGCCTTACTAAAGCCACCAAAATCACACTCTATGATGACCCACCACTGGACCAGTAATCAAGGACTCTCAATCCTCACCATTGGCACCAGTAGAAGACGTACACTGAGAGGATGACAGGTACACACACAGTATTTCCAGATGCAGTCCTCTGCATCAAGTGCAACCCCCTTAAGAGAAAACAGAGACCACAGTCAGTCCAAGGCTGGTTTCTTCTCTTTCTCCAGATCCCCAATAAGACTCCCCACTGGCACAGCTATAGCGTTAAGGCTATTAGGAGTGGCCTACACAGTGTCACCAAATAAATATGCAAGTACTCTTAGAACTTAAATATCTCTACACAAATCAGCCACAATGAAAGCTTTAAATATATTTAATAATAAATAATAAACAAGACAATACTAAATATATTCTGAAAAATATGGACAAACAATTTCCTATGGTTTCTCCTGCCAGCCTGGTTGATATGGGCATCCTGAGTCAGTGTAGCAACTGCCTCATATACACGGACAACCATCTACTACTACCACCTAGGAACACAATTTGTGAGCAATGTAGTTACATAAAGAAGCTTGAGTCTATGCTCTCTCCCTCACAAGCCAGTATGTCTGGCACTGAGAAGGCTGTCAACACAATCACTACATCTCAAACACCACCCACACCTATACAACACACATCCACATATGTGGAGGTCCTCAACAAAAACAAACCCAAACAAAGGAGACCTCAGAGGCAAAAACACACGTGAACTTCACAACCCTCCAGACCACACATAGTCCACCCACCATTGTCTCGCAACCACTAAGTCCTAACCATAAACCCAACATATTATCCATGGGAGACTCCATTGTGAGACACACACATGTGCCTCTCACCAGGCTGGATAAGGAGAAAGTCACGGATAGTTGTTTATCAGGTACTATAATCTGCCATATCAAACACACATTCAAGTCTCTCAACAACAGATACTCTTATGACTCTGTCATTGTCTATGTTAGTGTGAATGACTTGAGACATACCTTCTGGACTACATAAAAAAGACATGACTGAGCTTGCAGAATATGTGTCCCAGACAGGTATGTCCCTAGCCTTAAGCAGCAGTCTACCATCACCCAGAATGATGCCTCAATACAAACAGAATATTATTGACTTTAGCAACTGATGTCATTACATGGAATCCAGTACCTGATTGCCTGGGAAGAATATGATCAACAGATGATGTTTTGCTAGAGATGGCCTGCATCTGTCTCACTTGGGGTTCAGACTTCTGGCAAAGACCCTTGCCTCCCACATAGTGCCTTTTCTAGGAAAAGTCATGAGGTCAATACTACCAACATAAAAATTAAAGGTCATGCTGCTAAACGCTAGGAGTCTAAACATGAAACCTCATTCCTTGCAAGTATTATTAACCCTGGAAAATGCTGACATTTGTGCAGTCACAGAAACCTGGTTGAAAGCTGCGGAGAGCACACCAACCTTACCTGGTTACTCATCCTATCATATATTCAGAACCCAAACTCTGGGCAGCAAAGCCAAAGGAGGTGTAGTTTCAATATATATATATATATATATATATATATATATATATATATATATATATATATATATATACACACACACACACACACACACACACACACACACACACACACACACACACACACACACACACACACACACACACACACACACACACACACGCACACACACCTCCTGGCTAGTCAAACAGTATGATGCACAGGACACACTCCAGGTGCAGTTAACTGTTGACAAGACCCCTATTCAAATCATAGCTAGCTACAGGCCTCCAAATTTTACTCAAGATGCCCACTCCATCTATCTGGACCTCTTCGAATCTATCAAGTTTCAAACCTTTACCCTGATCCTGGGCAACTTTAATTACCCAACCATAGACTGGAAAAACTACTCAGGCCAGAGCACAAATGCCCAGAGATTCCTTGATTTTTATCAATGCAAATGCCTTGGAACAGCTAATCAATACCCCCTGTGAGAGGTGATAATATCTTGGACTTGGTATTAACCAACCTGAGTAACCACTGCAGCACCCCTACAGTATCATCTTCCCTGGTAAGATCTGACCATAAAGCAGTCACTTTCGAAGTCACCACCTCCCCTGACCCCCCTCTAACTTAGAGTCAAACAAAAAACTTCTGCAAAGCTGATTACACCTTCCTGAGGGATGGTATAAAGAGCAGCACAGCCCCCTCCCCCTCTTTAGAAACTGGCACCAATGTCCAAATCTACACCAAAGTACTATACAAGCACTTATATAGATGCATGGAATCAGGAATACCTGACAGGACAAAATCATCCTCTGCAAGGAAGAGTAAACTTGTCTGGTGGACATCTGCAATAAATAAACTCTAGGACCAAGAAGGTGAAGGTACCCAATTGGAAGCAATCTTTTCTTAGCCTGAACAAGCAAATAAAAGCACTAGTGAAATCCTCTAAAGCCATCTTCAAATCCAAATTGGCCACATCTACTAGAGACAATCATAAGGCCCTCTTCACATATGTCCACAGTCTCAAAGGAAGCACAAAGACCTGTTCAGAACTGGTGGTCAAGGACACCACATACACAAATGCTGTAGATATAGCCAATCTACTGTCTGACAGATTCAGTGAAAACTTCACCCCTCTGCCCCCCATCAGTAAATCAGGACATCCCCAGTACCTGCCCCCACCCCTTATCTCTAGGGAACAGGTCATCACTGCCCTCTCAAAGGAATAAAATTCACCCTCCATGGAACCCGATAACATCCCAGGCTGCATCCTACTTGAACTCAGGCATGAACTTGCAGCACCATTAGGCACCCTATTCAAGCAAAGCCTGAGTACCAGCTTTGTCCCAGTCGAGTGGAGGACAGTCACTATCATCCCTTTACACAAAGGTGGAGCATCCACCGATCTGGGGAATTATAGACCCATCAGACTAACTAGCCTGATCTGCAAGGTCATGGAACAGATTATCATGGACCTCATTAACGGGGACATTGGCAACCTGTAAACACTTGACTCCACACAGTTTAGGTTTGTCAAGGGGAGGTCATGTCTGTTAAATCTGGTTAACTTCTTTGAGACAGTCACCAAAGCCATGGTGCACACCGCCTACCTTCACCTGGCCAAAGCGCTCAACAGTATTCCCTCCTTGGGCATAATAGATAAACTCTCTCAACTAGGCATCAATCCATATGTTACCAGATGGGTAATGAACTGGCTCACTGATAGAAACCACCTAATCAAAATAGGGAAAGCGACCTCAAGCAGTAGACCCGTAATGAGTGGCGTACCCCAGGGATCAGGCTTGGGGCCTCTGTTATTCAGAATATACTTCTCTGAGGTGCAGGTCAAAACCAGTGGGCTATGGCTGACCAAGTTTGTAGACGACTGCAAGCTGGGCACTGTCATCAATTCCCCAAGTGATGCAGATTTCGCCCAAGAGGGTCTCACTCAAACAAGTGACTGGTGCCAGAAATATGGCCTCAAGCTGAATGCCAAAAAATGCACCATCATCCTCTTTGGAGAGAGTGACGTCCTCACATATTATCACATTAATAACAATGTCCTAAGCATGCAATCAGTAGTGAGGGATTTGGGCACCCAGGTTGATAGCAACCTGACTTTTGACCAACATGTTGCTTCCATTGTACAGAAAGCTTTCTATGTGGCCTACCTCATAAGTAAGGGTATCTCATCCAAGAAAAAAGAGGTCATAACATCCCTGTATTCTTCCCTTATAAGGCCAATTATTGAGTACAATACCCCCTTCGGCATGTACCTCACAAAGCACATGCAGCAGCTGGAGAGACCACAGAGGTTCCTCACCAGGAGAATCCAGGGCCTCAAACATCTACCTTAAACAGATAGGCTAAAGCCCTGTCCCTCTACTTAGTTTCCTACAGACTCCTCAGAGGTGACCTTTGACTGGCATACAAAGCAATCTCAGACCCTGCCTTGATGGGACTGCTGCATATCCGCAAGTCAAGCTCCACTTGAGTCACCCATACATGCGACCTCAACCTGGTCTGTGATATCAATAGAACTTGTTGGCAGAACAGATTTGCATCCCAGAGACTCCCCCATCTGTGGAATAGACTCCCTCTCCACGTTAAGCAGACTACCTAATTATCCCTTTTTAAGCACAACCTGGATAACTGGATGGGAAACAGAAAATACACCCCTGGAATTCCACCTGTGTCCCTGCTGGACAGGGGCTTTGGGTGCTGACTTGTCTAAACATGGGTTAAACTCTTGGTTAGGCATTTAAGGGCCTCAGGGCCAATAGCCGGGTAACTTTCTATGATCCTAGGATCCTATATTCACAGTGACATCAGAGTTCAAAACAACAGAAAATATTTAAAACCACATTGCAGGACAGTCTCAAATAAATAAAGAAAAATATCTAAACTAAGCTTTGCTATATTCCTGACTGTATCTAAGAGAGTTACTGCACCCTAGAAACGTACTTACAGAGCAAGGCAGATGTGGTGAATAGATCTTCTAGGTGTTGTCAGGTCAAAGGCAGAATACAGAATGTTGTGTCTCTCTCAGAGAACTCTCAAATTAATATCTCAAACATTACTGCTGGGATAGCTTGCAGAATGACATAGTTTCTTGTCATCTGACTCTATCCCAGATGAACCCCCCACTGCTGGAAGCTAGCAGTATTTAACATCTACCTGTGAAAATACATAGACTTCAGATCTTTGGCAGATGCTAGAAGTCATAAAACAATTAACATTCCTTAATACTCAAAACTAGTAATTATTTCACCTTAAAGACAATACAGAAAACTCCCTTGCTTTAGACATTGTGTCTCCTTGCTGTATTGAAACTGAAAGATATCATCTTTTATTACATAGCCGTAAAGTAATTTAATTTCAACTGTTTTTCTAAAGTTTTGCAGAACCAAAGTTAACCTGCTGCATTCCAGTTTCCACTGTTAAAATATATGCATTTAAACAGTTACATTAGTGTACGTACATTTATGTTCTCTTCTAGCAAGGCACACTGAAGATACATCTTTAAGCTCAGTACTTTACAAAATACCTTTTTGTAATGCACATGCCTGTACAGACCACTTTGATACACACATGACATACAGTTCTAATACATTTGTAACACAAGCATGTTATATAGATCATGCTGATATTCACAAATGACATATAATTATTTATAAAATTCCAGCTAGCTGTGCTGGCAGTATCTCCCTTTGTCACACTTCTATATAAAGCATACTTATATTCATAAATGACATATAATTATTTAAAAAAAATCCAGCTAGCTGTGCTGGCAGTATCTCCCTTTGTCACACAGTCAACAAGATCTTCCACTTCTACAGTCTTCTTTTCTAGGGCTTTGATTGAGGACATTTGTGCTGCTGCCTTTCATACCTTCATTTTCCCATTACAAATTGGAGTTGATTTCCAGCAATAAGGCGGCTTTCAGTTCTGCCACTCTATGGAACATTCTTCCATGAGACCACCCATGAAACTAAGTAGCTGAGAACTCTGTCCCATCAGTTGAGGAATGGATGGAAAGGACAACATCAGATTCAAAATGTATGTACTTACCATAATGGTAGATCTTTATTGTCTATTTCAATCCCCCCCCTTCCATCTGATAGAAATGTTTTCTTCCTTTAGCTTCTGTATGACTGTGTGGGCTGCCACTGATACAGCATTACATACTATTGCAGCTCCAGTGCTGATTTTCTCCCAATCTTTTATACAATCTTATGCTGCTTTGTTTGTAATAATGCATATTTAAACTTAATGCATTTTATTTAGGAATTAAAGGCAAACTAACTTGATCTGAGGTAATGTTGGGGACAGGAGGCAATAAATGGTAAGAGCAAGGGCCTGAGCTATGCTTCCTAAGGCAGGAAAAAGATGCAGAAATGGGATTAGACATAGGGTACAAGACCTATCACTTGAGGAAGGATGGAAACAGACAACACAGATTTATCATTATGGTAAGTACATAACTTTTTTTCATGCATAGCCTGCCACCCAATACAACATATTTGCTTTATGTGCACATTTCTGACATGTCATTGTGAAGAAGGTGAAAAGTACAATGGGACTGATAACGAATTTCAGGATGTTTTTCTTAGACATATACACTACCTTTAAGCTAGCCAGCTCACATAACTGTTCTGTCCGTCACCCTACTTGCCTTCCAAAAGACAAGCACCTTCTGAATATCCCTTTGATGTTATATTACCATGAAAGAACACATGATTACAGTTATTTATTTTAACTTATATCTCTCATACAATGTATGGATTTGTGTCAATAGATGGATGACAGTTCTGTCAAACTTAATTCACTGAACAAATTTAGCTAAAAGTACTATCAGCAAAAATCTAACAAAAAAATCCCATGTGGAGGGACCCCCCCCCCCCACACACCCCTGAAGATAAATATACTTACTCTGAGATTGCATAACAGTGGAGTAAAGGGAATCCTTCATGATCACTGAAAGTGCTTTTGGCTAAAATTTCTTGGTCAATTGGCACTAAATCGAGCTACCTTTGATACAATGACACATTGTCCAATATACACTATTCCCACTGACAAAAAACACAACAATGATCATTCTGTTGTGATCAGCTTAAAAAACTGCCCTTCACTTTTATCTACAGAGTTCTGTCCCAAGCAGATAGCCACGTCTGGCAGTATCCTGTAAGATGGGATTGTAAAAGTGGTATTTATAACTGCCACAATCATACATTTCTACTTGCTGGTATAAGGGACCTCACCCCATGACCATCACAATAAAAATAAATATAAAAAATAAAAATAATTGACTGCACTCTGCTGTGAGTGGTGTCTACTGTTACCATTGTCCATATATCTGTATGGTTTCATGCCAATAAAAAAATGCATATCAACAAGGGAAAACCTTCCCTGAAGATCAGAGTATCTGCTCTTCCCAGTAGTGTCTAGTCAATTGGTTAGAGATTTTTGGGAAATAACAGAAGTCAATTACTAAGGGTAACCAATCTCAGATGCTTAGATATAATTTCAGTTGGCTACTCATGACCTATTACTGTGTTCTTGGGTTAGAGTTAAGAATCAAGGTTTAATATACAAGCAATTTTAATGAGAAACTAAGGGATAATTATTTAGCTAGTACGGTTACTGCACAGTAGCCAAATAAATTATCGTGAGGATTTGCTGAGTAAGAAAGTTTTTTTTTTCTTATTTTAAAACTGGCTGTATGCCACTTTTAAAATAAAATAAAAATATAATAAAATAACACTAAATAAGAGAACTTTCAACACCCACAGTAGTGATACATTACTTTGGTGTTATGCATTTAGAGGACCTACAGTTAAGGAATTAAAATGAAGGATATTTATTGCATACATTTACTACAAGTTTCTGTTTTTTGAAATTATGTGACAGAAGTAACAATAATACAAATTGATTTACAAAAGTACTGTATGTAGTACTGGAATGACCATTTTACATTAAGACCAGATTCTAGGATAAAGGTTGAACGGTGTATTAGATCAATACAGTTGCTAAACACTGGTCTATTAATTGTTTCTAGGCTATCAAGATTGTGGAGAATTCAGTGTCAGTTGGAAGTCAGTAATCTTTATTTGTGTTAAAAATGTAAATTCATCCAGCAAGTGCTGTATTTAGGTATATGATAAAGATATATGAGTCACAACTACTCTGTCCTAAAATAAAGAATGAAAATCCGACTTATCCCTCAAGTCTCCGTGAAAAGGTCATCTTGTCCTTCGCCACTCTTAATTTTCCATCCTTAATGAATTATGAGCTTGAACTTTTCAGACTTTGAAAAACTTCTATTTTGGCTTAGAGAATATGTCCTGAAAGCTATGTATGGTTTATGGCAAAATAAACGTTTCAACCTCCTGTATCTTCTGTGGTGGGTCAAGAAGAAAAACTCTTAACTTGGTCACGAATTGTTTACATTTGTTTACTGTGTAAGTGATCTATGCTGTCTGTTGCAAAGATAGAGCCAGCCACATTCCAAATTATTTGACAGAGATAACACACAGAAGATAAGGAAATCATTTCTTAAATCCATCAGTCCGTGGGGTCAAAGTTTAAACTTAATGCTGTAATTATTGGTTAATTCTGTGTCTACAAAGCCTCCCATAGTAGTCCAGCATCTTGCACAACCTCTCATTGCTATGTTCTGGGTTACACAAACTATCAACTCATCCACAAAAATACAGTTTGACCTCATCCTCTGCCACCTCTAACCCCACAAAGTGGAGGCTTATTGATATCCTACTGGAGATTCAGGAGAAAAGGTGAATAATAACAGAGATAAGCATCCCAGGGAGATTTCCTTTCCTAACCGAAAACGAGCAGAAAATGCAGATTAAACGTTAGCACTAATCTTTGGACCTGTATACAGATTCTTTATTTAGTTAGTTAGTTAGTTAGTTTAGTTTATTTATTGATGATTATAGGGAAAGTCTGACTGTGTAGGTGACCATTTTCAGTGAAGGCCCAATGTGAAAAGCTTCAAAGTATTACTTAAACATTTTAATAGCAATCATTTTACAACCTTTGAAAATAATGCAAAAACAAAGTTTAAATAATTATACAACATTAGATATAATGTGAAGACATTGGTTAAATATAGATACAATGATATTTAGAGAAGTTTTAGCCACAAGTTTATAAAGAAATTAAAGGTACATTAGTATAATATATTCCAATTCGCTTATCAATTGCTCTACGGCAGATGCCATCTCACTGGCATTCCACTTATCCTTGGCATACCTGGAGAACAAAAACTGGTATGTCCGCATGTCATTTATTGACTTCAGCTCACCATTCAACACAGTCATCCCCCAACATCTGATTGAGAAACTGGTCCACCTGGGTGTTAGCACTCCTTTATGCAACCAGGTTATGGACTTTCTTATTGACAGACTACAAAAGGTATGCATAGGCAGTGACACCTTGATGGGCATCACACTGCACACTGGAGTACCTTAAGGATGTGTTCTGAGTCCCCTGCTGTTCACCATGCTGACACATGACTGCATTGCTAGGTACAACACAAACCGCATTATTAAGTTTGTGGATGATACAACAGTGGTGGGACTCATCAACAATGGTGACGAAAAAGCCAACAGAGAGGAGGTGAACCAACTGATTGGCTGGTGTGACAACAACAACCTGGCTCTCAATGTGAATAAAACAAAGGAGATAATAGTACCTCCAGGAAGAGATGCAAGGCTCATTCTGCACTCACAATCAAAGGAGAAACAGTGAAAAGGGTGAAGAGCACCAAATTCCTGGCGGTGCTTATCACTGGGGACTTGTCTTGGTCAATGTGAATAAAACAAAGGAGATAATAGTACCTCCAGGAAGAGATGCAAGGCTCATTCTGCACTCACAATCAAATGAGAAACAGTGGAAAAGGTGAAGAGCACCAAATTCCTGGGGGTGCTTATCACTGAAGACTTGTCTTGGTCAATAAACACTAATCACATTGTCAAGAAGGTGCAACAGTATCCACACATTCTAAGAAGGTTAAGGAGAGCAAAACTACCACCTTCAGTTCTCACAACCTTCTACAGGGGTACCATCAAAAGCATCCTGACTAGTAATCTCTTGGTGTGGTATGGAAACTGCACAGTTTCAGAACGCAAATCTTTCCAGAGGGTGGTGAAAGTGGTGGAGAGAATAATCAGGTCCAAACTCCCATCTATTCAGGACTTGCACTTTGCTCGGTGCCTCAGCAGAGCCATGAAAATAGTCAAAGACTGCCCTCACCCTGCCCTTGGTCTGTTCTCGTCTTTGTCTTCAGGCAGGAGATACCGTAGCTTGCATTGCAAAATCACCAGATTTAACAGAAGCTTTTTCCTACAAGCCATCAGACTTTTGAACTCCAGTAATAGCATACACCATGCTGGTTATCGAGATCTAGAGTTACAATGCTGAAGTAATTCACAGACATATGCAATAACTCTATGAAAGTACAATCTTATACCGTATGTGCAATATTAACAATGCCAAGTTAAAATTCTGTGCAATTTGAAATCTGTCTGATTCTGATATATGCAATATATTATCTGTGTAATTATAATAGCATTGCTCAACTTTGATTTTTGTGACAATAAACAATTAAATTTAAACTTAGCAACTTAATAAAATTATCTGGAAAGCTAGAAACCTCTGACACATGAAACAGAAAGTCTCAAGCTACTCTGGTATCATTAACGGGAGCCCAAAGTTTGAGCATTCTGATGTAGAATTACTGATATTTTCAAATGTTTTTGCACCTGTTTACCAAGGCACACTGATCTAAGTCAAATTAAGCTGAGTATCAAAGGTATGAATCTTGTGTCAGAAATGATTATGAGTAATTTAAAATCATAGCTTAAAACCAGTATTAGTCTGTATGAAAATTGATATCCTAAGTCTGTATGCTCCTTAAAGAAATACAGACCAAAGCCTGCTTCCAGGACTGAGAAGAGACCAACTTCATCTCCAGTACTGTGTCCAAAAATGCAACTATTACAATGTAGAGAACTGGTCACCAGCCTGCTCATATTCATTGGGTAGAAGACCATCTAACCATTGTGTCCTTCTAGCTAAAATGAAGTACATCTGCACTGACTCTCACTTGTTCACTCCAACTAGTGGTCACTTCAAGATCACATTGTGAAGACAGCACCCAGTTCATGTGTTCATGCCTACTAGTTGTGTGCCCAATTCCTGCGCCTTTAACCGTTCTCCTGCTCACTTTTAAAATCTCCACTTAGTACCAGTAAAGTACTGCAAAGAGGGAGTCACTTGCTTTCCTCAGAATAATAGAGTAGTTTTTAGTAATTCTAACCCAATGCCTATTTTCAAATTAAATTAGTTAGTGACCTTACCTATAAAGTAATGTCAGCACCTTGGCAATTTTTATTTCTCCCTTTGTTGGATGGAAGCTGTGTAATTTCCATCCTATTATCTGTAATTAGGAACAGATAGCAGTACAAAGTACTGTATGATGAATTTACCTTACAATCTCATAAATGACTGTTACATCAAGACGTAAGATCTGCATTATGCTTACCAAGTATGTTCTGTTTACTGACTTCGTAAGAGGTGCAAATTTACAGTAGAACTAACTGCAAATCTCTAAGCAAGCAACACTCCATGAGTTCTTGTAAACATTCCTACAAGACTGCACACTGAAACTCTCAAGCTCCTTCCAGTAAAAGCCTCACAAGGTATATCTAATCCACAAGAATCTCAGCCACCTAAGATGTGATCACATAGCTGAAAGCCTACACTGAACAAATTGTACTGCAGGACACGTAGACTCACTACTTATGATCATTATAGAGAAATAAAATGCAGAAAACTTGGTAGGTCCTAGGAATCCTTGCTTTTTCCTATAAACTTGTTAGAAATGGACTATATGCAGGCAACCCAGATAATGTTTTAGTAAGCACTGAATCTATAATTTATAGAACAGGCACATACCTCACAAATCTTTGTAAGGAACAAATGACTAAAATCTACTTAGTAAAAGCAACAGTCATGGGTGCAGCTAGAAAAGTGAATAAAAAAAACAAGGCAAATAGACCTGATCATAATCCATATGAGGTCAGTAGTTTAGTTAGTCATTATGCAAAAGGACAAAGTGAGACTATCTGATGTTCTCACTGATAAAGACAATGCTCATTTAGTGGTCTTTCCTTGGACCTGAATTTAGAACTTAGATTTTGAACTTTGTTTCATGGCCAAGGGTAACGTGTTATTGGTAGAAGATACAGTGCCCATTGACATGGTAATAATGTGTGAGCAGTCTACCTGCAGAGGGGTTGCACCTTTCAATCCAAGAAGTCCAGATATTAAACAGGAAGCTTTCTGTTCCCTAATGTCTTTTTTCAGACCTGCATACATTACATCTGAAAATGTAACATAAATAGTACAACAAAAAAACTAAAGTTAGGCTAATCTTCCTAAATCCCAAAAGTTTAATTAAAGTGAGTGCTGCTTTGAAGCGTTTTCTTGCACTGTTAGTAAAGATGTCTGTGCCTTAATTGAAATTTGGTTTAAAGACTCGGTACCAGATATACTAAGACTTACATTATTTCATTTCTCTAGAGTAAATGGAACAGGTGGTGATGTTTGTTCAAGACTTTTTAAAATAAGGCCGATTAAAAAATAAAATCTATGATTTAGAACTGTTACATAAAAAATTGCAGGTAGATAGCTTAGAATTCAACAGTATTGATTCTAAGAGAGCTTCTTCCAGTATTAGTATAGTGAAAAAGTATTGTAACAGTCTACTACAATAAAACCATGAAAGTAATGACATTCATTCACTCATTCATTCATTCATTCATTCATTCATTCATTCATTCATCAAAATAGATTGGGAAAAACTACCATGCTAACAGACACCCAAATGCTGATGGATTTTATAGATTAACAGTTTACACCAGGCCTGTTGGCACCCTTGTGCCTTATGGACAGAGGTAGCTTATAAATACCTGGCTCTCAATGTCCTTTTTGGACACCAGACGTCATTATTCTTTCGTGAAAACTTCGTTAAGCTTACAAAGGCCTTTGGGCACTTAGTGTAGTAACAATCTATAAATCTATAATTTATAAATTGAAATAACTTAGAACAGATCATTCATAGCCCAACCAAGGCTAAACATGTACTTAATAGTATAGTAACAAACATTGTTTCTAGCTGTTCCTTCCAGACAAGTATCTTCTCAGTTCTAAGCAGTGACCATGATGTGCTTGTATTTAACCTAAGAATTGGTACCCATAACATGCTGAAGGTGACTGCACTAAAATAAATGGGCTCCTCAGTAACACAGACTAAGAATTACCCTTAATGATCAACATATTGTGCCATAGGGTGCATGCAGCATTTTTGATGGTAGTGTTAAACAGTACATCAAAATTATATACTTATAAGGCATTCATGTCTTTTTTATTTGCTAACTAGGTACGCTCACTGGACACAGGAGTCCCTTTTCAGGGGTGATCTGGGAGCAGTGTCTGGTAAAGTAACTTGCTCGGAGTCATACAGTAGACATATAGAGGCTGGAGTAATCAGACCCTTGACTACAGGAAGGAGCTCATTACATTAATCCTCTGCACCAGATACACAAATATAGTGACCGTCCAAAGAATAAATCATTCTACCAACTTATAAAGTCTATAAGCTATTTAACATGAGAAAAAGATGCTGTATGGGTTTCAAACCAAAATTAACTCAGTAAATAAATATATTTACAGACAAATACAGAAAGATCCCACTAAAGTGATCAAATGAGATCATTGAGAAAAGTGATGTGCCAACTTCCAAACGTCTAAGGTAAAAATAAGTGTTACACGCCTTCTACTAAAGCTGACTGTCTTCTAGCTTTTCCAGAGGAAATTGCATTAATTGCAATAAAAAATAATAACCATTGTCTCTGTGGGACCTGACAGTATTTCTGGCAATTTCGTACATAATACAAGTAATATGAAATTCTTACTTGTCCATTACTGTAAGACGTGTATCAGGCATGTGATATCAGGCCATTTATTAGTGGTTTAGGTGCAGAAAGGTAGTGTCGAAGCCAAACATTTGCAGACTTAGCTTAAATATATCATCTGTGGATGTATGAATTAGGCAGTTACCCAACATGTACTAAATGACATCGATAACCATACACTAGTTGTTTGTTTTTGTAAGGGGTAACACCAACACTGGACAAGAGACTGAATATTCATGCAGCATGCCTGGGCCTCACAAATCCAGTTAGATGATCTCACAGAGCTCACTTTTAATGGTTATACTGTACAGCTGGTCAGTAATTGGTTGCAAGGGAGAGTACAAAGGATGAGATTAGCAGGTCGTCGCTTGATGTGGTGGGCTGGGGGACCACCACTCCTACCTGGTCTCTTATTCATATGGAGGTATATGTTAGAGAACTGTGCTGATAATTGCAGATTGGGAAGTATTATTAACTCCAAAAAGGTCTGAATGAAAGCAGTACTGACTGCCAGTAACAGTCTCCCCATCAATGTACTATTATCATGTCTGGAAGAAATACATTGTTGAATTACAAAACTAATAGGTTGTAAATGTAATCAGTGAAATAAAGTAGGAATTATTAGAAACAATATTAAGCTTTGATAAGTGTGCTGCAACCAATGTCAGAAAGGTTTCCTTTGTAGTATACCTTATATTCAGCTATTAGCTCACAAAAAGTCATTATACCAGTCTCTCACTCACTCTCTCTCTCTATATATATATATATATGTGTGTGTGTGTGTGTGTGTGTTTATGTATTATATATGTATATTATTACTCAGATCTGTAATAGAGTGAAATGCTGCATTCTGCAAACTGTAAATAAGCCACCTTGACACAGCTTAAGAAAGTTTAGAGATTTGTAATGAGAAAAACAGAGGATATAGAAAACCTGGACTGCTCAAACAGAATACAGGAATGATCTTTGTTCTCTTTAGGGATAGCCTTCTTAGATGGTGTTCAATTTTTATCCCAACAGTGGGAGATTACACAGCTGACTGATTCTCTGAATCTTTTGGCAGTGTACAGTGAGAACCACAGGCATTTCCAGGGGAGAGCACATGACTAGTTAGCATTACATACATACATACATATAAATATTTCAGGCATGGGCATTAATGCCCTTCTAGCTTGCCAATATAACAAAACACTTGATGTTAAGTTGTCTATCTCGCCTTCATTCTTGCTGGTTGGGTTCGGAGCCGATCCTTGGCTCCGACTTGGCCATCTTACAAAAGCGCGAGAGCTGTTTACTGGCTCGAGGACACCCCATATCCCATGATGCCTGGCACTAGATACCCAGATCCCATTTGCCGTTTCTGCTGCGAGGTTGTCTTACTGGCTCAGGTCGTATATTTTCATTGTTTTATCTGTATTTTGCTAAGAACTGTTAGGGTTTGTTAGTGTAGATTGTTAGTTGTAGTTACAACCTTTCTAAATATATCTTTGTTGTACCTATAATTTCTTACCTGAATCCCTCCCCTTCCCTTCAGAAAACTCATTTTAGTTAGAGAGTTTTCCCCTCCCCCTTCACATAGGTAGCCATTTAAATTAGAGGCTAACCCTTTCCTTTTTCTCTTTAAAAAAGAAAAAATTAAAAAAAGTTAGTGTTTACCTAGTTTAGTTTTATTTGCTTGTGGGTAGCATAAAATATTGTTAGTATTTTTTTTGGCTGTTTTTTGGGTGTGGTAACTTTAGTGTGTGTGATAGTTATTATCTCCTTTTGTTTGTGTATTGTTCTTGGTGTTCCAAATTTTTTTTTTCAGGGATGTCCAAGGATACCAAGGTATCCGGATTCAAGAAGTGTGACTCATGCTGTCAGAAGATGTCTCTGACAGATGGTCACACTTCTTTTGTCTATTGTCTGGGCGCTATGCACCTGCAGGACACTTTAATCCTACGGGGTTTACTTAAGCAGGATTCACCGGCTAAGTCCTCTAAGCCACCTAAATCTTCGGCTCCCAGTTCGGAGCCGTCATTGGGTGAAGCTGTTCCTTCTGCCTTGGTTCTGGCCGGAACCGATGTACCTGCCTCCCAGTCAGTCCCGACTCACACTTCGGAGCCGTCGGGGAGTTGAACGAGATCTAGGTCTCCCTCCCTGAAATCGATACGCTCGGCTCCGAGGTCTCCTCTGCCCCAATCGGAGCACAGTCATCGGTCCTCCCACTCTTCTCGGTCCTCAAGGCTTTCAGATCATGACGTGGAGAGAGTGGTCAGTAGGCTGTTGAAATCGCAGGCCCTAGCAAAAATGTTGTCCAGCCCCCCTCATCAGGTGTCGGCTCTGTCCATGTCTGCAGTTATTCCTCCTCCGACTCCTCCCTTGAGCTCGGAGCCGGAGTTCGTTGAGGTTCGAGTCGTGGAACCGTCTGCACCAATACCTTCTCCTTCGGTTCCGTCATCGGCTCCGATCACTTCCTTGGTACTGTCCTTGGAAGGGTCTAGGTGCCAAGACTCCCTCATCGGCTCTGAGGGGGCGAGTGGCATCGGACCCTTGTCTGAGCCCATTCTCCCCCTCGGAGATTCGGCGCAGGTGAGCTCGGCTCCTACATCGGCTTCAGAGCTGTCCCCCTCGGTGCGGAGAGGGATTCCGATCTCTTCGGAACCGGAGCCTTCTCGGCATCCAAGCAGGGATGCCTTCGAGGTCATGAGGAGTGTGTTGGCTCCTGAGTCAGCCCCACGATCATCCCCATCGTCTCCTCCCCCTATGGTGCCTGTGTCTGCCTCTGCCCCTCCTCCAGACTGCAAGCGTGGGGAACCAATGCTCCAGGGCACCCCCTTGGGTGACCCTTTTCCCCCCCCGATCCGAGGAGCCCCTCAAAAGGGTAAAGGGGGCTTTTCCCTGGTCGAAAGATCCGACTTGAACAAAATCTCGGATCCCCCGGATGCCCTTTCCCAGCTTTTGAGTGTTGGCGAGGGGCGGAATCCCTCCCTTCCGGGGGGTGGGTTTCCTGGATGCAGGGCCCAACCCCCCCTTTGGGTTCTCCCCTTCAATTTTTCGGGGTTTGGGAAGGCACCCAAAGGGAAAAGGGAAAAAACCCATTTCTAACCCCCGGGAAAAGTTTTCCAAAGGTTCCCGGATGCCTTTGGGGGGACCCAAAAAAGGGTTTAAAGCCGGGCCCCCCAAAAAATCCGGATGTGGGGGGGGAAAGCTGTTCCCCTTTTTTTTGGGTTTTTTTTTCCCTTTTTTCGGGACCCTTAAAACTTGAAAACCCCCAAGACCACATGGGGGAAAAGGGCCCAGTAAAATTTTCTTGGGTTTGGGCCAGAGGGGTGGGACGGGGGCAGGGGCCCGGGGGGGAAACCGGATGGGGAAAGGGAACCTTTCAGGCCTTTCCCAAACCCCTTTGTTTTTTTTTTTTTTGGCCAAAGGAAACCCTTTAAAGGGGTTGGGGGGCCAAGACCCCTTCGGGGCCAAAACCATTTCCACCCCCAATTAAAAGGGTAAAATGGGGGTTTTTTACCCAGGGGGGGCCCCGGGGGGGGCCTTGGGGCCCCCGGGGGGAAAGGGCCCCAAAAGGGCCTTTAAACCCCCCCCCAAAAAATTTTTTTGGCCCCAACCCTGGGTTTTCCCGGGGCCCAAACCCGGGGGACCCAAAAACCCTTAAAACCGGGCAAAATGGGTTTTTAAAAACCCCCTTTGCCCCCCTTAGAAAAACCCCAGAGAAATTTAAAAAGGGGCCCCCAAAGCCCAAAAAAAGGAAAAACCCCCGGGGAAAAAAAACCCGGGGTTGGTTTTTTTCCCCCCCAAAGCGGGGGGAAAAGGACCAAGGTGAAAACTAAACAAAAATTTTGGGGAAAAAATTTTCCCTTTTTCCAAATGTAAACCCTTCAAAATGAAACCCAAAATTTGGGTCCAAAACCCTTTAGTAAAAAACCCCCTTTTGCAACCCGCCCGGTTTTAAAAAGGGTTTACCAAAGAGGAGGCCTTTTTCCCCACAAAAAGGCCCAGCCAAATTTTAGGCAGCTCCCCCCCTTTTTTTTGGGCCCGAATATTTAAATTTAGATGATTCCCAAAAAATTTAAAATTTTCCTTTTCCCCTTTCCCCCCCAAAAAAAGGGTTTTTGGCCCCCCCCGGGGTTTACCAAAGAAAATTTTCCCCCCCCAACCGGTTTTTTAACTGTTCCCTGGCCCTAATTTTCCCGGGGCCCCCTTTTCAAAGGCTCCAGGCTTTTTTAAAAATTTTTAAAACTCGCCCTGGTTTTTTAAAAAAAAACCCCCGGGGATTTCCCCGGGCCCGGGAAACCCCCCGTGTTTTAGGGGGAAAAATTTGGGGGGGCCCTACGGGGCCGCAAACCCCCAAAGCTTTTTTACTTTTGGGAATTTGGGGTCTTTTCCCCAATTCTTAACCCCTTTTCGATTTTCAAAAAAATAAAAAAAGCACCCCGGGGCCCAACCCCCCTCCCATTCCCCGTTTCGGGGGGAAAAACCCCTTTTTGAAAAAGGGGGGCTTTTCCCCCCCGGGGCCGGAAAAATTAAAAAAAAAAGGGGCCCCCCCAAAAAGGGGGCCCCCTTCACCCCTTCCCTTTCAATTTCCCCCAAATTTGGCCCAAATTCCCCAGGACCTTTAGCCCCTGGGTCTTCTTAAAATTTTTTTTCAATCCCCCGGGTCCAGGGGCTGAAAAAGGTCCTTTGCCCCTTTTCCTCGAAAATTGGCCCCTGCCAACCTTCTCCACCTTTGGGCCTTACCCCCCAATTCTCTCTCCCTCCCCCCAAACTTCCCCCCCCGTTCTCCCCCCCTTCCCCGGGTTTTTTAATTCCCTCTTTTTTTTTAAAAAAGCCCTGAAAGGGCGGGAAAACCCCTTTTCCCGGGAAAATTGGCCCTTTCCCCTTTTCACCCTTTTTTTTTTAATTTTAATTTCCCCCTTTTAAAACCCCTTTGGAATTTTTTAAAAGGGGCCTTTTAAAAAATTTTCCCCCAAAATTCCCCCCTTTTAAAATTTTTGTATGTTTTCCTGGGGAAAATTTTTTTTTTTTTCCCCCTTTTTTGGATTTTTTGGGAATTTTTCCCCCTTTTCTTTGGGGAAAATGAATTCTTTTATTTTTTTTTAAAATTCCCCAAAATTGAAAGCCTTTTTTTTTTAAAACCCCCCAAGCCCAAATTTTTTTTTAAAATTTAAACCTTTTTTTTTTCCAAAAAAAAACCAGAAATTTTTTTTTTTTTTTTAAAATTGGAACCCCACCAAAAAACTTCCTTTTTATCTTTCCCCTTTTTTTAAAAAATGGGGGTGTTAAAAATTTTTTTTAAATCAAAAATTTTTACCAGGCCTTTTTTTTTCCAAAGGGCCCCACTTTTTTCCCAAAATTTTTTTCCGGGGAAAACATTTTTCACCTTTTTTTTTGGAAGGTTTTGGGGTTAAGGCCCCCGGGGAAAATTTTAAAATAACAAAAAAAAAAAGGGAATTTAACCAATTTTAAAGTTTTACCCCTTTTCCTTTTCCCTATTGAAAATTTTTTTTTTAAAGGAAAAAAACCCCCCTTTTTCCTTTCCCTTTTTTGGATTTTTCCCCAAAAATTTTTTTTTTAAAAAATTTTTTTTCCATTTTGGGAAGGGCCCAAGGGGAGGGGGGGCCCCCAAACATAAAAGGGGTTTTAAAGTGTCCCCGGGGCCCCCAAACCCAAAAAAAAAAAAAAAAGGGGGGGAAAAAAATTTTTTTGGGGTTTTTTTTCCCCCAAAAGGGTTTTTTTTAAACCAAGGTAGGTTTTTTAAAATTTTGGTTAGTTTAAAAGGTTGGGGATTAAAAACCAAAAAAGGGGTTTATAAACCGGGCTTAAAAATACCCTTTTTAAAAAAAACCCCAAAAAGCAAAAAAAAGGTTTTTTTTAACCCCTTTCTTTCCCAAGGGTTGGGTTTTTCCATTTTTTTCCCAAAAAAAATTTTTGTTCAAAATTTTTCCCAAAAAACCCAATATTTTTAAAAAACCCCAAAAATTATTTCTTAAAACTAAATTTACAATTCTTTTTATTTTTATTTTTTAATCGCCCCCTTAAACCATTTTTTTCCCTTTTCCTTTTGTTTTTAAAAAATGTTTTCTTAAAATTTGCCCAAAAAAAATTTTCCCCCCCTTTTATCCTGTAAGTTCCCTTTAATTTTTACTGAAATTTAATTTTTTTTTTTTTTTTTTTTTTAATTTTTTTGGATTTTTTTTTTACTTTTTTTTAGGGGTTTAATTTTTTAAATTTGGGTCAAAAAAATAAAAAAATTTTTTTTTCCAAATTTTTTTTAAAAAATTTAAATTTTTTTTTTTAAAAAAATTTTTTTATAAAATTTTTAAAAAATTTTTTTTTATTTAAAAATTTGATTTTTATAGGGGTTTAAACCCCCTTTTTTCTAAAAAATTTCCATTTGGGGGAAAACTTTTAAAAAAAAAAAATTTAAATTTTTGGGAAACCCCTTTTTTTTTTCCTTTTTTCCTTTTAAACCTTTTTGTCCCCTTTGTCGCTGAAATTTCAGAAATAAAGGAAAAGGTTTTAAAAAAAAGAAAAATTTTTTTTACAAAATTTTTTTTTTAAAAAATTTTTTTAAAAACCCCTTTTCTTTTGTTTTTGGCCCCCATTTTTTTTTTCCCCCGGGGGGAAAATTTTTAAAAATTTGGAAAAACCCTATACCCGCCCAAAAACCCAAAAAGGGAACGTTTTAAAGGGGTTTTTTTTTTTGGGGGGGCCCCTTGCAAATAAAAAATCGGTTTCCCCCCCCCCCCCCTTTTCCTGCGGGCCCCGGGGAATGGGTATACTTTTTAAAAATAAAAAATTTTTTTTTAATTTTTTAAAATTTTGAAAATTTTTTCAAAATTTTTGGTTTTTGGGTTTTCCCGGCCTTTGGGAATTATAAAAACCCCAACCCCCCTTTTTTAAAAGGGCTTTTTTTTTTTCGGATTTATTCCTATTTTTGATTTAAAAATTTTTAATTTTGAAAGGAAAAAGGTTAATTTAAAAGGGGGTTTGTAAAAAAAAGGGGCCCCCCCTTGGGGTTTTTTTGATTCTTTGTTTTAGGGAAAAAAGGGGAAAATTTAAAGGGGGTTTTTAAAATTCCTTTCCTTTGTTTTACCCCCCCCTGAAGGAAAAAGGGGCCCCCCTCACCCCGGTTTTGAAAAATTAGTACGGCCACAAGGGGGCCGGTTTTCAACTTTTTCTTTCCCTCATCTTGGAACCGGTATCCCCCCCCCCCCGAAATTAGGTGGCCCCCGGGCCTTGCCCCGTTTTTAACCCCTTTTGGGGGGTTAAAATTTTAAACACCCATCCAAGTTTTTTTGGCCCACCCATTTGGGTTTCAAAACTTAAACCTATTACCCCACCCTTTCCCCAGCCCTGCCAGTTTTACCGGGGGGTTGACTCGATTTGGACCCTGGGGCCTCCTTTTGGTCGCTCCTTTCCCTCGACCCGGGGTTTCCACCGGGAGCCGGGTTTTGGAGGGCCGGCCCCAAACTTTTTGTCCCCCGGGTGGGACCGGGCCCCCTTCTCCTTCCGCCTTTCTTTTTTTTGGGGGGTTCCGATGGGCCCCGGGGCCACTCTGGGGGTTTGCCCCCCAAAAACCACTCGTGGACCCTTTCCCCCATGGACCGATTTTCCCTTTGCCCAGGCCACACCAAGGGGCCCCCCCCCCCGGGGGCCCCTCCCCGGGTTTTGGTCTCCCCGGGGCCCCTGGGTTGTTAAAAAACCAATTCTACAAAAATTTTTGACCCCAAAGTTTGGGATATAGAAGGGTCCCCAAACCCCTTCGGGGCCCTTTTTCTCTTTTGGAAACCTAACTTTGGGCACCCCCCCTTCAGGTGAGCACTTGCTAAGGCATTTGGGTCCCCTTCCTCCTCCTGGGTCCTCCCCAAGTTTGGAGGATTGTAAGGGTGCCCCCAAACTTTCCGGCCCTGGAACTAATAAGTCAAGCCCCCAAAAAGGGCACCTCCAAAGGGAGTTCCTCGCCATTGGGGGCCCCGAAAAAGGGATGCATCTTCCCTCTGATCCGCCTAAAAAGGTTCTGGCTTCCTTTTTATTCCTTTTTTATTTTTTTTTCCCTTTTTCCCCCCTTCAAGGGAACCCCCCGGGGTTTAAAGATCCCCCCAAAAAAGGGCCCCCAAAAATTTCCTTTTAAACCCCTTTAAACCCAGGAGGTTTAATCCCCCGGCCCCCCTAGGGGTGGGGATGGAACCTTTTTTTCTTTCAACCTTTTAATTTTCCTTTTCCCAAAAGGGCCCTTTTGGGGAAAAAAAGTTTTCGTGGGGGGAAAATTTTGCCCCAAACCTTAAATTTTTCCCACCAAGGGGAAAGGGGGGAAACCCCGGCCCCCCCCGGGGGCCCCCGGGCCGGGGGGGGAAAAAGGTGGGGGGCCCCCTTTTAAAACCCCCAAAAGGGCCCCCTTTCCCCCGGAAAATTTTGGGGGAAAAGGGGTTTTTCTCGCAGGGGGGTTTATTTTTAACCAAAAAAACTTTTTTTAAAAAACCCCAAGGTTCCCCCACCAACCCCCCCCTTAAAAAAACCCCAAAAAACCCATCCCCAAGAAAAACCCAAATTAAAAATTTAAACCCCGCCCCCCCCGGGGAGGCCCTTTTTTTCCAAAGCCCAAATTTTTAAAAAAGGGGAAAACCCCTTTCCCCCCTTTTCAAAAAAATTTTACCCTAAAAAACTCCACCCAAAAACCCCGGGGATTTTTTGGGGGGGAAAAAAAAACCCCGCCCGGGCCCCTTTGGCCCCGGGACCATCTTTTTCCCCCCTTTTGGGGCCTGGCCATTTTCCAAATTTGAGAGGGGGCCCCAAAGGGCAAACCCTTTTCCCCTCCCGGGGTTTTGTTTCCCAAAAACCCCACCAAAAAATTTTTCCCCCGGGTTTATCCTTTTGGGGGTCCAAAATCGCTTTTTTCAAAGGGGAAAATTTACCATTTGGGGGGGGGCCCCCCCGGGGGGTCCTTTTACCCAAAAACCCCCCCAAAAAGGGGGGAAAAGACCCCGGGGGCCCAACCCCTTTAAACCTTAAATTAAAAAAGGGGGGGGGGGCAAATAACCCGGGCGGAAACATGGCCCCCCAAAAAAACCCCTTTGGGGGGGCCCCCCGGGGAGCGGAAAACCTTCCCGGGGCCCCAAAAACCCCCCAAATTTACCCAGGGAATTTTTAAAAGGAAAAAAACCCCCCCCAAAAAATGGGGGGAAAAACCCGAACTTGGGGCCCCCCAGAGCCAAACAAAGGGACAAATTTCAAAAGTTCAAACCAAAAAGGGGAGGGGCCCCAGGGGGACGGGAGTTTACCCCTGAAAAAAAAAAAGGGGGAAAATTGGGGCCCCCTTTCTTTGCAAAGTTTAAAGCTTCCGGGTTTCCCCCTTTGGGCAAAATTAGGTTTGTTTCAAAAAACCCCAAAGCGGGCCCGGTCCCCCCCATTTTTTAAAAAGCGGTTGCCCCCCCAAACCCCAGGTTTAAAATTAGGCGGTTTTCCCCACCCAATTTTCCCTTTTCAACAAGGATTGCCCCCAAACCTCAAAAGAAAAAAACCCTCAGGGGCAACTAAAATTTTTCCCATTTAAAAAAAGAAGCGTTTTTCCCCCAAACCCCAAAACAAATTTATCAAAAGGAGGGCTCCCCAGGATTGTTTCCAAAAACTTTTCCCCCAACCCCAGGTTTCCATTTTTTCCCCAATGGCCCCCCTTTTTCTCTAGTAAAAAAAAGGGCCCCGGGGTTTCCCCGGCCCCCAAAAAAACCCCCCCCCCTTTTCACGGCGGGAAAACCCCCCCTTTGGTTTTCATGGGGGGGCCCCCCAACCCCCCCTTTCCAACCACGCCCCTTTGGGGGGGGGGTTTTCAAAAAACCCGGCCCTTTTTTCCCCAGGCCTTAAAAACCTTTTAGGGGGTAAAAAACCCCTTTGGGGGTTTCCAACCACCCCGGGGACTTTTTTGGGGTTTTCCCCCCAAGTAAAACCCCCCTTTGGGGGGGGTAATTCGGGCACCCCAAAAGGTTTACCCACGATTTTGAAAAATTTGGGGGCCTTTTAAAAAACCCACCTTTTCCGGGGCCTTGCTTAAAAAAAATTTATTTCCCCCCCGGACCTTTCCCCCCAAAAATTTAAATTTTTTTCTTTCCGTTTTCCCCAATTTCCTATAAAAAACCTGGGTCAAATCACCCCCCCCAAAAAATTGGGGCCCGGGGAAAATTTCGGGCCCTTTGGGCCTGGCCCTTTTTCCCCCTTTCCCATTCCCCCTCCCCCCATTCCGGATTTTTCCCCTTTCCCCCAAAAACCCCGAACTTTTTTGTTTTTTTCCCCTAAAAATTTAGCGGGCCCTTATTTTTGGGGGTTTTTTTCCCTCCCGAAATATGCCCTTCGCTTAAACCCTTTTTTTGGGGATTTAAATTTTTCACCCGTCCCTTTGGTTTCCCCCTTTAAAATTTCCCCCCTTTTTTCATTCCAAATTTAAATTTTCCTTTGGGAAAATTTTTTCCCCATAGATCCCCTTTTAAAAAATTTTTTTTTCCCCCGGGGCCCTAAAGGGGGTTTTTTATTTTTTTTTTTCCCTTTTTGGGGTTTTTTTTTTTAAAAATTTGGGCTCTTTTTTTACTTCCCCGGGGAAAATTCAGCCCCTTTAAAAATTTTTCCTTCAAAGGCCCCTTTGGGGGCCCCAAATCCTCCCCTTTGGGTTTCTAAATTTTTTCCCAATTTTTCCCCCTTTTTTTCCAAAAACCCCCCAAAAATTAAACCCTTTTGATTTCAAAAAAATTTTTTTTTCGGGGTTTAAAGGGCTCTAATTTTTCCCCTTTTTTTTAAAACAATTTTTTTAAAAAGAACCAAAAAAAATTTATCTCTAATTCTTTTTTAAAAACCCAGGGAAAAAATTTCCCAAGCCAAAAAACCTTTTTTTTCCATGGGGGGCCGGGAAAACATTTTTTTCCCCAAAAAATTTTTTGAAAAAATTTTATTTTTTTTTTCCCCTTTTCAAAGGAATAGCCCCAAAAAAAGGTGACCCCCAAACCATTTGGGGTTTTCCCTTCTTTTTTTCCTACCAGGGAAAATTTTTTTTTTCCCTTTGGGGGTTTTCCCCTGAAAGGGCCCCTTGTTTTTTTCCGGCCCCTTTTTTTTTGGGGTTTCCCCCAAATTTTAAATTAAAAAAATTTTTTTTTCCATAATTTATTTGGGTTTTTCCCCCCCCCAAAACCCCCGAAAAAATTTTTTTTTTTAAAGGGGGGCCCCTTTTTCCCAAAGGGGAAAAAATTGGGGTTTTTAACAAATTTTAAAAGGGTTGGGGTAAAAAAAAGGGGGTTTTTTTAAAAAGGGGGGGTTGACCAAAAATTCGGTTTTAAAATTCCCGGGGGGGAAAAAAAAGGAACGCCAAAACGATTTTTTTAAAAACAAATTTTTTTTTTAAAAGGGGGGAATTTAAAGGGTTATTTTTTAAAAAAAAATTCCAAAAAAAATTTTTTAAAGGTCAAAATTCTTTTAAAAACTTTCCCAAATATTTGTCCCCCTTAAATTTAATTTTCCCTTTATATTTAGTTTTAAATTTTTAATTTTGCCCAAAAAAATTTCCATTTTATCCCCGGTAATTTTTATTTTTAAAAAACCCCTTCCCAATGGGTTTTATTGTTTTCTAAATTTTTTTAATTTTTAAAAAAGTTTTTAAAATTTTTTTTTAAAATAAAAAATTTTTAATTTATTTTTTTTTTTCTTTTTTTTTTAAATTTGTTTTTTTTTTTTTTTTTTCTTTTTTTTTTTTCCCAATTAAAAAAATTTTTATTTTTGGATTTCCCCTTTTAAAAATTTTAAATAAAAAAAATTTAAAATTTTTTTTTTAAAATTTTAAATTTTTTTTAAAAATTTTGTTTTTTTTTTAAAATTTTTTTTTTAAAAAAATTGGATTTTGCTTTTTAAAAAATTTTTTAAAAAGGAAAATTTAAAATAAATTTTAAAAAAAGTTTATTTGTTTTTAAATTTTTCCCTTTAAAAGCCCTTTTTTTTTCCTTTTTAAAGCGTGCATTTTTGGGCCCCCCCCGGAAAAATTTTTAAACGGGAAAAAGCCATTTTTAAAAAAAATTTTTCCCATGGGGAAACAAAAATTTAAAAGCCAAATTTATTTGTTTTTTTAAAAGGTTTTTTAAAATCCCTTTTGTTTTTTACAATTTTTTTCCCAAAGGAAAATTTTCAAAAAAGGGGAAAAAACCCTTAAATGTTAAAAAAATTTTTTTTAATTTATAAAGGCAACCCCTTTTTAATTTCCCTTTCCTCCCTCCCCCCGGGGTTATAAAATGAAATTTAAAAAATTTTTTTCCATTTATTTGTTTATAATTTGGGAGGAATTTTTTTTTAAAATTTTTTGATCCTGGCGTTTTTCCCTAAAATTTTGGGAAATTTGGTTTTCCCCCCCCCTTTTTTTTGGTTTTTTTCCCCACCTTATTTGAAACCAAATAAAAATTTTTGAATTTTTCCTTTTTTTTTTTTTTAAAATTTTTTTTTTTTTTAAAAAAACCCTTTATTTTAAAACTTAAAGTGGGAAAACAGAAGAAATTTTTCCCTTTTTCCCCCTTTTAGGGCCTCTTTTGTTTTTTCCCAAAATTTTCGGGAAAACAAAAGGGTTTTAAACCCCTTTTAAAAGGTTACCGGGCCGGCAAGCGGTCACCCGGAAGGGGGCCCTTTTTTAGGGGGCCCCTTCCCCCGGGGGTTTTTTATTTTTGGGGTTTAAAATTTTTTGGGACCCCCCAAAAAAATTTTTTCCCCCTTTTGCTTTTTTACCCCCCCCGGGAACTTCCCCCTTTTTTTTTTTTCCCCTTTTGGGGCCGGGGGCCCCTTTCTCCCTTTTGGGCCCGCCCGGCCCCGGCCAAAGGGGATTTTGGCCGGGGGCAAAAATTTTCCGGCCTTTTTTTTTGGGGCCCCCTTTGGGTCGACCGGGCCCTTTTTCCACCCGAACCCCTTTGGGCCCCCGGGGGGTTTTGGGAGGGGGGGCCCCGGGAAAATTTTTTCCCCCCCCCTTTTCCCCTTTCTTCCCAAAACCCCGGGCCCGGCCCGTTCCGGGGAAAAGGGGTTCCCCCCCCGGAGCCCCCCCCGGGGGTTTTCCTTTTCCCCTTTTTTTTTCCCCCCCGGGGGGCTGACCCGGGAGGGGCCCCCCGACTTCGGGGGGGCCCCCCCAAAAAAGGAAGGGGTTTTCCCCCCCAAACCCGCTTTTTAAGGCGGGGTCCCCTCCCCCCCGGGCCCCCCTTTTTGATTTGGATTAAAGGGGGGGAAAAATTTTGGGGGTTGGATTTTAAAAATTTTGCCCCCCCCTTTTACCCCAAAGGGAAAGTACCCGGGGGGCCCGAATTTGGAAACCCCTGGGGGGTTAATTCCCCCCCAAAAAAAGGGGGCCTTTTAAAAGCCCCCTTTCCCCTTTGGTCCCGCGGAAAAAAGTTGGGGTCCAAATTTAACCCTAAAGGGTCTAGGACCCCAAAAAGGGAAGCCAAAAACCCTTTCCAGGGTTCCCTCCCATGGGTTTTAAGCCAAGGGGTTTGGGAAATTGGGCCCCCCCCCAAAAATCGGCTGGGAAATTTGGGAACTTTTTTTTCCCTTTTTTAAAACCCCCTGATTAACCTTTTTAAAGGGGGGGCCCCCCAGGGGGGCCCGGGGGGAAAACTTGCGTTTTTTTCCTTAACCCCTCCAAACCCATGGGGGAAATTTTAAAAAGGAAACCCCGGGGGGGGCCTTCGGGCGGGGGGCTTTTACCCCCCCCGGGGCCTAAAAAAAAAACCCCCAAACTTTGGCCCGGGACCCCCCTTTTGGGGAGGGGGGGGGTTTTACCCCTTTTCCCCCCCCCCAAAACCGGGGACGGAAAAAATTTTTTCCCCCAAAATTTTTCCAACCCCCCCTTCCCCAACGGGGGCCCCATTCCCCGAAACCCAAAAAGGGGAAAACCGCCCAGGGTTTTCCCCCCCCTTTCCAAAACCCCGAGCCCCCTGGGGGGACGGCCTAAAAATAAAACCCCAAAAAAAGAAAAAACCCGGGAAAGGGTTATTCCTCAACATTCCAAAAAAAAAGGGCCCCCTCCCAAAAAAATAAAAGGGAAAAAAAAGTCCCCCAAAAAGGGGGTTTTTTTGGGGGGTTCCAAAGACGGGGGGGGGCCCATTTGGCCGGGGGCCCCCTTTTTTTTGGGGGTTTTTTCGCCCCCCTTTCCTGAAACCCCAGGGTTCCCCAATTTTAAAAACCAAAAAAATTTTTGGGTCCGGGGTTTTTTTTTAAGAGGGTTTGCCCCCCGGCCCTAACCCCAAAATTTATTTTTTCCAAAAACCCTTTTCCGGGGTTTAAAGGAATCTTTAATTTTTTTAACTTTTCGGCCTTCCCAAAAAGGATATTTTTTTGGAAATGGGAAACCCTTCCCCGGGGAACCCAAATCCCCGGGGGGAAATTTTTCCCCCTTTGGGCAATTTAAAAAAAGGGGGAAAAAATTTTTCAAACCCCCCAGTTCGGAAGGGGGTCCCCCCGGGGAAAAAATTTTTAAATTCCCGGCGAAAAAAAGGGGGAAACCCCCTAAAACCCTTAACCCCTGGGGAAAGGGGAAAATTTTCCCCCGGGAAAGGGAAAAAATAAAAAAAAAAAATTTTCCCCCGGTTTCCCGGCCCCCGGGAAAATCTTTTTTCCAAAAAGGGGAAACTTTCAAAAAGGATACGGGAAAAAAAAACCCTTTTTTTTAAAAAACCCCTTTTAAATTTCAAAAAAAGGGGGTTTTAAACTAAAAACCCCCAACAAAAAAACCCCCGGGTTTTTCCCCCCCTTTTTTTGGGGCCCAAAGCAGGTTGGGCCCTTTGGTCCAAAGCCATTTCAAAGGGGAAGTTTTGAGTTTTGGGCTTCCCGGGGGCCCTTTATGTAAGGGCCCCCTGCCCCAACCCACCCAAATTTACAAAATCCCAAAATTTTCCCGGGGGCCAAAATTTAAACGTTTTCCCCTTTCCCTCCCCCCGGGGGAAAAATAAAACTTTTCCCTTCCCGGGCGGGGATTATTTTAAAACTTTTCCCCCATTAACCAGGCCAAAAACCGGGTTCCGGGAGTTTCCCCGTTTGGGTTTTCCAAATTTGCTTTTCCCCCTTCCCATTTTAAAAAAATTTTTGCAAAAACCCTTGCCCCCAAATTTAATCAGGGCCCCGGGGCCTTAACCCCTTTTACAAGCCCCCTTTTTTGGTTGGGGGGGCCCCCAACCCCCCAGCCTTTTCTTAAAATTTGAAGGGGGGCCCCCTGGGGTGGTTTTCCCCCGGGGCCGGGCATTTCCCCCTTTTCTTGAAAAACATTTAAAAGGGGGTTTCTTTTGGGATCCCCCCCCCCAAAATTTCCCGAAAATTTTTTTGGGGGGGGGCCCATGCAACCTTTACCCTTTCGGGCCTCAATTCCGGTTTTCAAAATTTAAAACCCCCCTGGGGGCCTTTTCCCCCCAAAAACAAAAAGGCATATTTTTTCCCTTTTCATTCCGATTCCCGGGGTTTAAGGGCCCAAATTGGCGGATTTTTCACCCCCCCCAAAATCCTTTTTTCCCCCAAAATTCTGATCCAAAAACCTCGCCCTTTTTGGCCTCGGGACTTTTTTCCCCCCTTTTCCAAACCCCTAAAGTTGTTGGGAAAAATTCCCCCCCCTTTACCCCCCCGAAAAACCCCAACCCCAAAACTCTTTTGGGCCCCAAACTTTCCCCCTTTCCGTTCAAATTTGGTTTTTAAACTCAAATTTCTAACCGGGGAAAACCATTTGGGGCCCTTTTTCCGGGGGGCAAAATTTTAAACTTTTCCCCTTTTTTTTAAAAAATTTTTCCGGCCCTTTTTTTTGGGGGGGTTTTAAATAAAAACCCTTTTAAAATTCCCCCTTTTTGGAATTTTTTCCCCCGGGGGCCCCCCAAAAACCCTTTTGCCCCTTTAAATTTTTTTTTTGGGAAATTTTATTTTCCTTTTTTTTTGGCCTTTTAAACCCATTTTTCCTTTTGGGGTTTTTAAACCCTTTTGGGATTTAAATTTAAAAGGGTTTTTTCCCCCCAAAGGGTTTTTCCCCTTGGTTAAATTTAAAACCCTTTTTTTTAAAAAATTTTTCCCAAAATTTTTTAAAAAACCCCCCCCTTTGTTTTACTTCCGGTTTTCTAAACCCCCCCCAAATTTTCAAAAAATGCCCGGGCAAAAACCTTTTTTTTTAAACCCCGGGAAAATAAAATTTCCTTTTTTTTTAAAACACCCACAAAAAATTAAATTTAAATTTAAAAATTTTTTTTTATTTTAAAAATTTTCCAAAATAACCCCTTTTTTTTTTTAAAAAATTTCCAAAAAAAACGGGGTTTTAAAACCTTTTTTTTTTTAAATTGGTTTCGCTTTCCAGGCTAAAGTTTTCCCCCCCAAATTTTTTTGGGGGGTTTTTTAAAGGGGAAAAAATTTTTCATTAAAAAAGGGTTTTCCCCCAAAATTTTTTAGTTTTAATTTTCCCCCCCCAAAATTTTAAACTTCCCAAAGAAGATTCCAAAAAATTTTTTTTAGTTTTTTTTTCCCCTTTTCCTTTAGGGGGTTCTTTTTTACCCCTTTTTTTGGGATTCCTTTGTTTACCCCTTTTGGTTTTTTTGGGAAAACTCTTATTTTAAACCCAAAAAAATTTTTACCCAACAAAAAGGGGGGAAACCGGGGAAAGTTTGGTTTGGGGAAAACCCCAAAAAGGCAAGGGGGGGGCCCAACAAAAAAAGGGGAGGGGGAAAAAAATTTTCAAGGGGGGGGAAAAACCCTTTTTTTTTTAAAAAAATTGGGTTTTGTTCCAAAAAATTTAAATTACCAAAATTTTTTTTTAAACTTAACCAAAACGTAGGGTTTTTAAAATTTTAAAAATCTTGGGGTTTTTAAAAATTTTTAAAACTTTTTGAAAAAATTAAAATTTTTTTTAAAACCCTTAAATTTTTTAAAAAATTCCCTTAGAATTTAAAAAAAATTTCCCCAAATTTTTTTAAAAAAAAAATTTTTAAATTTTTTTCCCTTTTTTAAAATTCTTTAGTTTTTAGTTTTCAAAAATATTTTTCCCTTTTATCCCTTAATTTCCCTTTTTCCCTTTAATTTTCTTCTTTTTTTCCTTTTTTTTTTTTAATGTTTTTAAAAAAAATTTTTAAATTTTTCTTTAAATTTTTTTTCCTTTTTAATTTTTTAATTTTTTTTTTTTGTTTTTTTATTTTTTTTAAATTTTGGGGTTTTTTTTTTTTTTTTTTATTTATTTTTTTTTTGGGTAATTTTGATTAAAAAAAAAAATTTTTTTTAAACAAAAATTTAACAAAAAAAAATAAAAAAAAAAAATTTAAAAAAAATTTTTTACCCTTATTTTAAACTTTATAAAAAATTTTTTTTCAAAAAAATGGTTTCAGGTTTTTAAAACTTTTAAATGGAAAAAGGTTTTATTAAAAAATAAAGAAACCCCCTTTTTTTTAAAAGCCCTTTTTTAAATTTTGGGGGTTTTTTTAAAAACAAGTCTTTTTCCCCTTTAAAAGGGCTTGGGGCCCCTTTTCCCGTTCCCAAAAACCAAGGGTCGTTTTAAAACCCCAAAATAAAATGAAAAAATTTTAAAAAAAAAAAAAATTTTTTTAATTTTTAAAAAAATTTGTTTTTCCCCCGGGGGTTTTGCTAACCCCAGGGTTGTTTTTAAAGAAAATTAATTCCCCCAATTTTAAAGTTAAAAAATTAATTCCCCTTTTTCAACCATTTGACCAATTGGGTGTCCCCCCGGCCCAAAAGGGGACCAATTCCCCCCCCTCCCCCCTTTCCTCAAAATTTTTTGGTAAAACCACATTGGGCACCTCAGATAAATTTGTTTTACTTCAATTTTTTGGTATTTTGGGTTTTAAGTGTTTAAAATTTTTTTATTTGGTATAAGGTTGGCTTTTATAAAATTTGAGTTTTTGGGGCCCCCCTTTTGGTTTAAAATTTTATTTATGGATTTCTTTTCCCAAACTTGTTTTTTTGGTTTGACTTCCTACTTTTTGATTTTAAAAAGGGCCAAATCTTAATTGCCTTTTAAAAATTCAGTCTGAAAATTTCCGGTTCACTGCTTCCCCCCCATTAAAACTGCATTTGTTTCTTTCAGGGGGGGTCTGCTCCAGGAAAAAGGAGGGGGTTTATTCCTTCCCTTTCAGGAGGTCGGGATTTTTGCCGGAATTGAAGGTAAAACCCCAGGGGCTCCCGGCTTTTGACAAATTTCAGGCCCAAATTTGGGCCATTTTCCCTTTTGGTCATTTGACCCGGCCCAAAGGGGGCCCCCTTCAACTTTGGGGTCCCCCCTGGTCTTGGCCTTACCCTTTTTAATTGGGTTCTTTTGGCCTTGGGGCCCTTTTAACTTTTTTAATTGGGTTTTCAAAAAAAACCCCCTTTTCCCTTTTTTTTCCCCCCCCCCGGGCCCACTTTGGAGCAAATTATCTCTTTCCCGGGGGGCCCCGCCCTTTTCCGGGCCCCTTTATGACCCTCGGCCGGGACCTCCGGGCCCCCCCTTTTTGGGGGATCAAACCGATTTGGGCCGATCCCCCTGGGGGGGGGGGACGATTCGGTCCGCCCTCTGGGCCCTTTTGCCGTGGGGATTCCCCTTTTTTCCGGGGTTTTCCCCTCGGGCCCGGGGGCCTTTTTCTGAGGAATTTGCTACCCGCCCCATGGGGAAAGGGGTTTTCCCCCCAAAACCACCCCCTTGACCAGGCCCTCCTAGACCGTTCTCCCCCCCGGGGGGGCCCCCCTTTCCCGGGGCCGGTGCTCCCCAAACCCGGAAAAAGGTTTTGGGAGCCTTGTTTCTCCCAAAAATTTTTTGAAGATGTTGGAGAGAAAAGGGGGTCCCCAAAGACCTTGAAATTTTTTTTTCTGCCCTTTGGAGACCCGAAAAAGGGGTATTGGAGTCCCCCCCCTTCTGAATGGAGTCTTGCGAAGGTTTTGGGTCCCCTTTCCCCTCCTGGGTACCCCCCCCCTTGGAAGGATTGTTGCCCCCCCCGGTAACCCCCGAAGTAATAAGTAATCCTGACCCCGGGAAAGGCACCTACAAAGGTTCCAGGGGCCATGGTTTCCCCCCCAAAAAGGGGGTTGGGTTTCCTACGCCATGTCAGGCAGGAAGGAAAGATGGGGCTTTTTTCACTTTTTTAGGGCCCCCTGAACTTTTTGACTCATTTAAGTTCAGGGGTTTAAAAAAGGTTTGGGAATATTTCCATACACGTCGGGGTCTGGGAAAAGTTGAACTAAATTACTCCATTGTTCCCCAGAGGGTTCCCAACCAAACAACACCTTGGTTCTCTTCTAGGCAATCCAGCCAGTTTTTTTAACCTTAAAGCTTCCTTTCTCCCCCCCCCTTTTGAGGGGCCCATTTTTTTGGCCCTAAAGTCCCCACCTTAAAAGGGGGAAAACTTTTGCTTAGTGACCCTTCCAGACCGTACCCCAAAGGGCAACGTGGTGTGAAAATGTGGTTTCGAAAACCCCAAGGATCTTTCCCAGGCACACAGGGTGATGCCCCCTCTAGAGGCAGAGGAGGGGGCAGAGGTGGAAGACGCCACCCTGGCGGCAGAGGGGGTCCGCAAAACCAAGGTGACAGGGATACCCCCCCTGGTAAACCTTTCCAGCACTCCTGAGAGGAGGCCCGACTGTCCTGCTCTGGAGGCAGTCGGGGGTCGCTTAGCTTTATACCCTCAGGCCTGGCAAAACTTTACTACAGACAACTGGGTAAAAAGCATTGTTACCAGAGGTTACAAAATACCATTCCTATCCACCCCCATTCCAAAGAAAAAACTCCCAGATGTTCCACCCCATCTGCGAGACCCAGCAGCTATAGAAATTTCAAAGCTGCTAGAAAAAAGAGTCATCCAACCAGTCCCAGTGGACCAAATAGGATTCGGGACTTACTCAAGGTTCTTTTTAGTTCCAAAGAAGACAGGGGACTGGAGGCCGATTCTGGACCTAAGCAACCTCAACACCTTTGTCAAGAAGGAAAAGTTCCGAATGGTCACGCTTCAATCGATCCTTCCATTCCTACAGAAGGACGACTGGATGTGCTCAATAGATCTGAAGGACGCATACTACCACATCAAAATGGCCAGGGCGTCCAGGGATCATTTGCGCTTCCGGCTGGGAGCCAGTCACTACCAGTTTCGGGCCCTGCCCTTTGGTCTGACCTCAGCCCCCAGGGTTTTCACCAAATGCATGGCAGTGGTAGCGTCTCATCTGAGGTGCCTAGGATTCCAGGTGTTTCCATATCTGGACGACTGGCTCCTGTCTGCCACCACCAGGCGTCAACTGATACAGGCCAGGGATTACACCCTACAACTTTGTATTCACCTCGGAATTTCCGTAAATTTCAAAAAATCTTTACTACAGCCATCACAGCATATCTTATTCATAGGAGCGGAATTAGATACGCATCATTTGGTTCTAAGGCTTCCTACAGAAAGGATAGTCGCACTTCAAAACAACATTTCTCTCCTTCTGTCGTCCAAAAATCCCGGCAAAGCTGGTTCTGAAGGTCTTGGGTCTCATGGCAGCTTCTCTCATTGCGATACCATTGGGAAGACTGCACATGAGAGTTCTACAATGGCTGCTGTTTGCACAATGGTCATTCCAACAGCTACCTCTGACACACGAAATTCTGATAACAAACACATGCAAATCACACCTAACTTGGTGGCTTCAGACTTGCAACCTTTCCAGCGGAAGACCATTTGTGCTACCCACACCGTCAGCGACGATAATCACAGACGCTTCCCTGATAGGGTGGGGGTGCATCTTTCAGGGACAGACAGTCCAAGGCGAATGGACCAATCTGGAGTACAATCTGCACATCAATGTTCTGGAGTTGAGGGCAGTGTTTTTAGCATTGCAACACTTTGCTCCCCTTCTTCCTCTAGGGACTATTGCAGTTCAGACAGACAACATGTCCGTAGTCTGGTACATAAACAAACAAGGGGGAACCAGGTCTTATCAACTATGCAGAGAGGCCATGAGAATTTGGCAATGGGCGGAGTCCACGGGTCGCTTTCTGATCGCAACGCACATCCCGGGGTCAAACAACGTCATAGCCGACAGGCTGAGCAGAGCAATACTGTTGCCTCACGAGTGGTCCCTCAAACAGTCAGTTGCGAACAAGATATTTCGCAAGTGGGGCCAGCCTTCCTGCGATCTGTTTGCGTCTCCAATGAACGCCAAATGCAGGAGCTACTTTGCCCTATTACCCCCTCCAGGGGAAGTCCCCAGGGACGCGCTGGTGCACGATTGGCCCCCGGGTCTCCTGTATGCTTTTCCTCCTTTTCCCCTGATTGCAAAGTTTCTGCAGAAAGCCAACAACCTTCAGAGGACGATAATCCTCATTGCCCCATTCTGGCCTCGTCAGATTTGGTTTCCCTTTCTATTGCATCACCGCATTCGGGGACCTTGGATGCTGGACCCAGAGCCAGATCTACTGACTCACTCGTCAGGAGTTCCTCACCCGTCTCTCGAATCACTCCATCTAGCAGCTTGGCTGCTCCGCTTCCCTTTCTAGCCAGGTCTGATTCCCTTACACCGGCGGTTCAGAATATTTTAGTGGCTTCTCATAAAGCTTCCACTACAAAGACCTACACCAGTAAATGGAAACGTTTCGTCTTCTGGGCTAATTCACATCATTTGGACCCTGTTATAGCTCCGTTGAACAAGATCTTGGAGTTTTTGACAGAATTGTTTCATGAAGGAGCTTCTCCTGCTACTTTAAGAGTGCAGTTGGCTGCCATTTCTAACTTTCATGTGGAAGAATGTGGTGCGCCTATTATGGCTCACAGACTTTGTAAAGCTTTTTTAAAAGGATCTTTTCATATCAGACCACCAGTTAGAATTCCTACATCACCGTGGAATTTGAACCTCTTACTTTCTAAATTGATGTTGCCCCCCTTTGAACCAGCCTCAAATTGCCCATTGAAATTTTTATCGTGGAAAACTCTATTCCTGGTGGCAATTACATCCGCTAGGCGAGTGTCTGAGCTTCAAGCTCTTTCTATTAAACACCCTTATTTAATTTTCCACTCTGACAGAGTATCCCTTCGCACTAATCCATCCTTTCTCCCCAAAGTTTGCTCTACTAATAATATTAATCAGTCCATTGAATTACCCACCTTCTTCAAAAATCACTCTAATAAATTAGAGTATATGTTGCACAAATTGGATGTCCATAGACAACTCAGATTTTATTTGGATAGAACAAAAGATCACAGGAAATCTGATCAACTGTTTGTAGCCTTTGCTGACAGCAGAAAGGGTGTAGCAGTTACGAAACGAACTCTTTCCAAATGGCTAACTAATTGTATCACATACGTTTATGAGGCTTCTAATCAAACCTTATCGGTCAAACCTAAAGGACATTCTACGAGATCAGTGTCTACATCCTTAGCTCACAGCTCGCTTACCATTAGACACGATTTGTGCGGCTGCTACTTGGGCTAAACCACATACATTTATCTCTCATTACAAAGTGGACAGGGTTTCTAGGGATAGGGCAACCTTTGGTTCCACTGTGCTCAAGAACGTTCTCCCGTGAGTTCCTCAGGATCATGGAGCTAGGGACGCTACCCATGTGTAAGAACAAAGGCGAGATTGAACACTCTCACATATAGAAGTTATGTCCTTACCATAACGCTCCATGTGGAGTGTTCATCTCGCCTTTGTTCTTACACTCCCACCCTTCCCACCCTTAGGAAGAATGTTCGATTTGGTGCCTGGTCTGGAGTATTCTCCTTCTGCAGTTGCATTAGTTGTATTGTATGATACACTTGTGTATATATATATATATATATATATGTATATATGTATATAGATGGTCCTATCATTAGGTAAAGTTTTGGTATGTGTATGTGCTCTCTATAGCTGGTTTGCTTGCAAACTAGATCTGAGGTAAAGGCAGAGGGGGATTGTGGGTATTAGGTGATCTCGAGCTTCTTCTCGATGCAGAGCTTGCAGGCGGCCGACACGGAGCCAAGGATCGGCTCCGAACCCATGTGTAAGAACAAAGGCGAGATGAACACTCCACATGGAACGTTATGGTAAGGACATAACTTCTATTTTCAATCACTGTGTGCTGTATTAAATATTCACCTTTTAATTTATGTCTCCCAAATCTCATATGCTTAGCTTTTGATGTATTTATCAGCATATTATTCTCCTGTGCCCAAATGGTCAATTTAGTCAAGTTATTTTGCTGACATGCCTTATCTGTAACATATGTAATCAGTTTACCCAATTTCAGATTGTCTGCATATAGACTGTAGAACACCTCAGATGAACACGTTAGGTCTTTAAGATACAATCTAAACAAGTAAGGGGCTAGGACAGAGCCCTGTGGGACACCTTGACTGTAACCAAGCATTTCACCTGCCTAGTTGCTGTATGATACTTGCCATGTCCTATTTGTAAGCCATGCAGCTATCCATCTTATCAAGAGTACATCAATACCTAGTTGTACTAATTTATTGATCAGTGTTTTGTGTATGACCCTGTCAAATGCTGAAGTTAAATCTATATAAATTGCATCACAGCACAATTTTTCATTCATACCTGCTATTATATTGTTATAGAACATCATGTTACAGGTGGTAATATATCTGTTTTCAATATATGGATGCTGATATATGGTTTCAATTCCCAACCTATCCAGTTCTGACACTAACTTATCCAGTATTACCTTCTCCATTATTTTTTCCACAACATAAAAGTAGACTTAAGGGTCTGTGTGACTCTGAGTTTGTCCTAGTCCCCTTTCCCTTAAAGACAGGCTTAATAAGTGCATGTCTTCAATCTTGAGGAATCTCCCCATATTTACATGACCTAGTGAATAATAGATATTATGATACTGTAAGTTCTTGCTGAAGTGTTCTCAGGTCATTGTTACTAATTCTGTCAACAAAATCTAATTTGATTCCAGTATCTGGAGTTACCTGGATGTCACTCAAACAACTTTTCACCCCTTTTGTGGAGCCAAATTGTTTTGCATAAGATTTTGTAAATATATCTATAAACTGTTGTGTCTGAGAATACATTTTAGAATCTGCACAGTTTATCAATGTGTGTGTCTTTACTCCTTCCACATCTTATGTATCTATTAAAAGGTTTCCTATTATGCTCAATATCTTTATATAAATTTTCTTTAACTTTTTCTTGATCTTGTCTCGCACTATGCTTAATCTGTTTGTCCAGCTTGTTTATTTCAGTTTTTAAAGTTGTAGTCCGACCTCTCTTCCATTTCTTATATTTTTTTATCTCTCACCTTAGTCAGATATCTTGTTCTTATGGAGCAATATCCCCCTGATATTGTATGCCTATATCCTAATGTTAAAAATTTTTTTGATTTTTTGCACTCAAGCAATTTCTGTTTCAAAACTTTCCACATTCCATCTGCTACTGAAGACCTCACTCCAGTTAATTTTACATAATCTGTAATTAACCTTCTGTGCATTGGCTTAGATTTCAGTTTTGCAAAATTATCTAACAACAAATTAACCTTTATATCCCCATGATCACTGCACATCAACTGTGGTAAAACATGACTTGAAGTTACAGTAATTTCTTTGGGAATTCAAGCAATACCTAGTATGCTCCATCCCCTGGTAGGTTTTTTTTTTACAATCTGAAGCAATTGCTGTTCTTGAATATACTCTGTAAATAATTTCCTTACTAACATTGTTGAATCAATATTATTCCAGTCTGTTTCTGGTAAGTTTAAGTCCCCAGCTAATATTATTCTACCCTCCTGTGTTTCATGCAAGAAATGTATGAATAGTCCTCTAGGTCATCTGCACTTGACATTGGTGGTCTATACACTCCAACAATTAGTCTCTCCCCTGGATTGCCACATTAACGTATGGCTTGACCAGTGGCATCACCCTTTGAGCTGAGGCCTCTGCCACTGGGAATCCTCAACAGTAGGGCAATTTAAGAATTGAAAATGGTACTGTGAGTGGAAAAACTGCTGTGCTAAGGCCTCCTACTTATGTAAACCTTTTTGAATATCATAGAATGAGTAAAGCAAAAGAACATTCAGTAAACTGTTCCTTAAAATTAGCACATAGAAAAATGGCTAAGATTCATTACACCAATGCATTCCAAAAGGTTGGAACAAACTACTGCTCACAATAAGGTTAAGCACCTTAGTAATGGTATTCAAAAACATTAGGGCAGGTGTGTGAATAACATGGAATTCCAGTATCCGAAAACTGCAGTCAGGCTTCTTGAAGGTCAATAAGTTGTATAGCTTATGATAGAGTTTGTAGTCACTTCTTCAGACCCAGGGCCATATTTTCTGGACACGTAGGTAAAGAGGGGGGCAAAGCAGAGAAGCTACTGGATAGGGTATCAGCCAAACAGACCTAGGAAAACCAAGCAAACTGTGAGCATACCTGGTGAAGACTTCTGTCTGACTTTTTCTGCTCCTATATTTAAAAAGCTTTTTGACTGCATTCTGAGTGATGCTGTGGTCACAAAGTCTGAATGGGCTGTATATCAGTGTGTGTGATATACCTTTAAGAAGCTTTCCAGTGAGCCAGCATGTGCATATAATTACTGAGCATGTGCAAGCAAGAGTGCCATTTGGAGTGAAAAGCCAGAGTGAGTGCATGCAAGTATGTAGTCAGTCAGTTAGTTAGATGATTTAAGTTTAATGTTCCTGCCATCCATCCTGATATATTTGTATGCAATCTTTTTCTTCTTCTTTCGGCTTTTCCCAGTTAGGGGTCACCACAGCGGATCACCTGTCTGCTCATGATTGGCAGTGAAGTTTTACAGTGTCGAGTTGCCAGCCCAGCCCCCAACCTTCCACAGAAGGCACACACACACACTTACACCTAGGACCAATTTGGAGTGTCCAATCCACCTACAGCATGTCTTTGGGTTGTGGGAGGAAACCGGGGCACCCGGAGGAAACCCACGCGACCACAGGGAGGACATGCAGACTCTGCAAAGAAGGCACCCCAGCATATATTTGTATACAATAAATTACTTAAATGAACACCCAAGCCTCAATGTCATCTTAATGCACATAAGAACAGTGACATGGTGTGAGAATGAGATCCAGATTTACAGCCATAAGTCAACCGGTTAAAGATGGAGGAATATATAGGATTGGATCATCCTTATTGCTCAAACGACTCACAAAACAGGTCAAAAACAAATTCCAGGTACTAAAACTCACTTAAATGATTTCTTTCTCTACAAATATAAAATGAAGCACTCAGAACGCTGAGAACAAATTTCTTATTAAACAAAATGTCCGAAACTGATATATATTAATAAAAATATTCAAAATAATTGTGAAAATGTTTGAAACAATATGCAAATCAAATAAAATGTGTAACACAAGGAAAACGGACGCATTTTTTCACTATGTGCTACTTTTTCTTATTAACTGAAGGTATTCAAAGTATCCAAAGTGTGCAACGTGTTTGCAAGTGTGTGCAGTATTACAGTGCAGTTATTTTGCAAAGTACAGTCATTTCAAAGAATGCTTCACAAAGTGCAGTTGTTTCAAAGCATATTTTGCAGAGTACAGTCTTTCAAAGAGTTTATTGTGAATTTGAATATTATTACAAGTACCTGGTGTGTGAATGTTCATACATAATTACAAGGGCCATTCTGCATTGTGTTTTACTATAATCTGTGGGCATGACAGAAGGATTTTGCAGACCCACACCACTTGTGTTTGATAATAGTATTGCAGAAAATTGGAGAATGTTTGAGCAGGAGCACAATATTTTCATACAGGCTGCTTTTTCTGACAAACATGCATGTACAAAGGCATTTATTCTGCTTAATTTGCTGGTTCAGAGGCCATTGAAAGTGAGAGTTCATTTGTGTATGCACCTGCTTTGTTTGCAGGGGAGGGGAAGAACGTCATATTGTGATGCCGGCTAAAATGCGGGAAGACCCTTAGTGCGTGAATTTAGAGAAATGTGTAACCCCAAACCAATGTTACAATGGAAAGGCTCTTATTTTACACAAGGGATCAAAAGCATGGTGAAATTTTTGCAGCATATATAACTGACTTGATAAATAAGACTAAAACGTGCAGATCTGCGAAAATGTCAGAAACTGAGATATATATATATATATATATATATATATATATATATATATATATATATATATATATATATATATACATATATATATATATATATTTGATAAAAGACAGGCTTGTGTGTAGTATTACTAATGACACAATGAGAAAGATTTTGCTTCAAGACAGTGATTTAACTTTAAATAAGGCCAGTGAGATTTGTCAGATATACGAGCTTACAGAAAGGCACAAATATGCTTACAAATGAGAATAGCAGTGGAAGGCACAGTGACAAAGCTGATGTGCAGCACGTAGTTAAAAGAAACAGGCTCACGCATGTGGCAGCTACTGCAGTTCCTGTAACAGTCCCTGGGAAAGCCTTAGTCTTTCCAGCAAATTCCAGGGCATGCTCAGTAAACCATAAGAGTGAGTCAGCAAAGTCAAAACATGTGTCCCCCACCTAGCTTCATAGTCATCTGTTGTAATTGTGGTTGAAATCACAAACCCAGAAGAGAAAGCTGCTTAGCTTTGGGTCAGCAGTGTCATTCTTGCAATAAGTGGAATCATTTCAAAACATTTTCTAAATCAAATAAGGCACATTTTTTATTAAAAAAGGGCATTCCAAGAGGCAAGTTGATCAATTAGAAAGCTGTGACCCTATTTTTTATGTTGATGGTGTGTCTGTGCTTGGTAAAACAGTCAGTGCAGTAGATTTGTGGGCAAAGAACAAAATCTTTTTGTGCTGTTTGGATTAATGGGAATCCCATAGAGCTCAAAGTAGATACTAGCTCAAACTGTAATGTTATGTCAGCAGAAACATTTGCTAGAGTACTAGCTGCAGAACATCTTGATTTGGCAAAGTGTGCGATGCTTGTTGCTTATGGTAGTGAAGAGATTCAAACCAAAGGCTCAGTAGTAGTTTCACATTACTCTGCTGGGATTCTGGGAACAGCTATGACTTGCAATTTTTCATAGTCAGGAGACACGTGCAGTCATTATTAGGCCTCAGAGACAGTTTGAAACTGAGACTGCTTTCACTTGATGAAGAGGTCCACCATGTAAGCCTGCATGACAACAGCTCAAATTTCACCCAGACTATGTTGTCTGAGTATGCTGATATTTTTGCAGACAAACTAGGCAAACTACCAGTTGTATACTCTATGAAGTTAGACCTAGAGGTAAGCCCAGTTATCAGACCAGCACAGAAAGTTCCAGTAGCTATGCAAAACAGAGTCAAAGCTGAGCTAGACAAAATGGTGCAGCTAGGAGTAATTTGTTCAGTAGAAGAACCTACTGAATGGGTATCCTCCATGGTAGTAGCTCATAAGAAAAGCTTCCAAGAGATTTGAACACAGTCAAAGAGGTTGCTGCTCTCATACCAAATGCCACTGTTTTTTCTGTCTTAGATGCAAATAGTTCATTTTGGCAAATTTTGCTTGACCAAAAATCTTCATTGTTAACCACATTCGTTATGCCATTTGGATGATACAGATTTCTGAGAATCCCATTTGGAATTAATTCTGCCTGTGAAGTCTTTCAGCATGCAATGGAAAATTTTTTTTCTGGCTATTCCTGTGCTATTATAGTAGATGATATTATAGTAGGAGGCAATGCTGAAGTCAAACATGACAGAAACTTCATGAAAGCTTTGGAAAGAGCACGTGAAGTGAATCTTAAGCTGAGTCCTCAGAAGTGCAAATTCAGGCTACAAGAAGTTACTTATGTTGGTCACTTGTTTACTGGTTCAGGCTTACGACCAGATCCCAAGCAAACAGCAATTCTCGAGATGCAGCTAAAGACAATGTCCAAGCCTTACAATGTTTTCTTGGCACGGTCAACTATCTAGGCAAGTTCATTCAAGATTTAAGCCAATTTTCATCATTGCTAAGAGAGCTAACATGCAAAGACATAGTTTGTTCATTGTCAGAAGAGCGCCAAAGAGTATTTGATGCCCTGAAACAGAAAATTGCCAACCCACCAACTGTGAGCTACTATGATGTTCACAAACCAGTTACTCTTTCCTGTGATGCTTCTAAATTTGATCTAGCTGCAGTCATTCTTCAAGAGGGTAGACCAGTAGCTTATACCCTGTGAACTCTTACAGAGACTGAGATGAAATTTGCCCAGATTGAGAAAGAGCCTTTGGCAATTGTGTTTGCTTGTTTGAAGTTTCATGATTAACTTTATGGTCGACCTATCCAGATCAAAACTGACCACCAACCTTTAGTCACTATTTTAAGAAAGCCCATGCATACAGCTTCAGCTAGACTGCAACGCATGATGCTCAAATAGCAGAAGTACAATTTCAATCTTTTTTTTAAAAAAAGGCATACTTCTTTATCTTGCTGATACATTATCCAGATTGACCAGAAAAAACACAAAACAGCATAACAATGAGCAACTTGATTTGAGGTGATGGAAGTGAGAAATTTTTCTTCCACACATCTTGATGAGCTCAGAACTCACACAGCTTCAGATCCAATTCTCCAGAAGGTAGACCTCTATATCAGTTGAGGATGGCCTTCAAAGCAATCTTGTTTACAGGTAGAAGTGCAACTATATTTTCCATACAGAGATGACATTTTGTCCAACAATGGTATCATCATGACAGGTCCTAAAGTGATTGGTCCAAAATCCTTGCAACAAGAGTGTATTAAGATCTCGCATTATGGCCACCCAGGAACTGATTCTACCAAAAGAAGGGCAAGAGGTCTAGTATTTTGGCCTTCTATGTCAAGGAGACTAGTTCCCTTATGAAACAAAGAGATAGTGCTTGGAAAACCTGGACTAAATCTAAACAACCACCTCTTCTTCAAAAATACAGGCAACTGGGGAACCTTGCAAAAAAAAACATACAACTAATGACAAAAAGTTATACTATAGCTCTGCTCAGCTTAACAACAAATCCAATCCTCGAAAATGTTGGTCAACTCTCAACAACATCCTCTATCCTGGAAAGCCCTCTAATCCCTCCCCATACCATAACTCTTCCTCTCAGGAAAGAGCTACCCTCTTGAATAAACACTTTATCTCTTTCATCCAAAATCTGGTAACCTTTAAGCCAAACTTTACTTCGACACCCACCCCTCCAAGTCCCACTAACACAACTTTGTTTTCTTTTGAGCCAGTTCCCATTACTTACATCAAGTCTCTACTACTCAAGCTAAAACCTTGCTCTCCTTCCATTGACAATCTATCTCCTACATTCCTCAAACTTGCTGCTGACTCAGTTTCCTATCCTATATCTATACTAATTAATCAATCTATTCTGGAATCAACTGTCCCCACCCTTTGAAAATCTTTCTTTACTATCTCTCTTCATAAAGGTGGAAACTCCACTGACCCCTCAAACTACTGACCCATTGCCATTCTATCCCCCCTCTCCAATATATTAGAAAAATGTATTCACTCGCAGCTTCTCAATCACCTCCTCACGCACTACTTACTTACCCCTACCCAACATGGATTTCCTCCTCACCATAGCACCACCACTGCCCTCCTCTCCTTCACTCATATCATTGCAGAGACCCTAGACAACAATAAACTAATTTCCTGTCTCTTCCTAGATCTCTCCAAAGCCTTCAATACTGTCTCTCATCCTCTACTACTGTCCAAACTCGCAAATCTCCACCTATCCCCCCCTGAACTTGCCTGGTTTAATAGTTACCTATCTGTCAGGGAACAAGCTGTCAAATGGCTCTCATCCTCCTCACCTTTCCTTCCCATCTCCACTGGTGTTCCCCAATGCTCCATCTTGGGACCTCTTTTGTTTAATATCTTCACCAATGATCTTTACACCTCATGCAAAGAATCCTCCCTTATTCAGTATGCCGAAGACTCCACACTTATATCCATCTCAAATAACATTCCTGAACTACACTCCCTGACCCAACAGGCCCTACTATCCACTGAACAATGGCTCTCTCACAACCTACTGATCCTAAATCCCAAAAAGACCAAACTCCTACTTTTCCTTCCCCGTTCTCTTTCTCATCACAAAACCACCTTTTTTATTAAATCTTCTAAGAATACAACTATCTAACCTGACACCCATACAAAACTCCTAGGAGTTATTATCGATGACAAACTAAAGTTCAACCTTTACATACTCCAGTGTATAAAAACAACAAACCAGAAACTAAGTCTGCTATATCAGAACAAAAAATTCCTAACCCCTGAATCTAGACTTACTCTGGGCCAGGCACTCCTCCTCCCCTCCCTCTTATACGCCGCCCCAGTTCTTACCATTATCCAGGCCTCCACTCTAAACAAACTCCAACAGACTTACCATAAAATAGCCAGATTCATTACTAACTCCCCATACAACTCACACCACTGCATTTCTTTAAACTTTCTTCAATGGCTTGAACTTCCCCAGTTTCTGCTATCTTATCAATTTCATATGCTACACTCTATTCTTTATAAACCCTCCTTCTGTCCATCTCTATCTTCCTTAGTCTACATCCCATCCTGGATTCTCCTTACTTCTAACCAACAATTACTTGATATCTACCACCCAAAAAGGTCATTAGGCAAACTACTCTACAAACACTCCCTTGCCCATGCTTGGAACAAACTTCCCCTTGACTTACGTTCAATCTCCCACACCTCACACTTTAAAAATGAACTAAAAGGTTATATTCTCAATTCCAGGACCTGTCCTTGCCATGACACCATCTAGTCTTCCTTCCCTTTATGTATCCTCTATAGGACCATACCTAGTACCTCATTACACCTCTCTCTCCAATGTGTCTACTATGCATTTGCATAGTTTTATACAAACAAAAAATTTTTACCGTTGACCTATTGAACTATATCAATGTAAAATTATGTTACTAAGCTTTTGTTTAATGCAACTTTAACTTTTATGCATATAACCCAACATATGTGAATCGTTTTGCTATAACTGCTACTATATCAATATTGTTTAAAATTGTACTTGTTTAAAAATGCACTACTGGAGCTTTTCTCCTTGGGTCTCCACTGACAATGTGCCACAAGCCCAGTTGGACAAACCCAGTTAAAAAATGTCAATAAATAAATAAATAAGACATATCGAGAAAGTACTTTCATCTTGTTCAGTATGTAATAGTACAAAGCCACATCAACAGAAAGAACTACTTCAGTTAATCCAGATTCCTGAACTACCTTGGTCGACAGTAGCCACAGATATCTTTGAGTGAAATGGTCAACATTTTTTGGTGTTAGTAGACTCTTATTCAAATGGTTCAAGACTGACATACTTCCCAACTTAACTTCCAATAATGTCATTAGTAAGTTGAAGCAACATTTTTGGTGTTAGTAGACTCTTATTCAAATGGTTCAAGACTGACATACTTCCCAACTTAACTTCCAATAACGTCATTAGTAAGTTGAAGCAACATTTTTTGGTGTTAGTAGACTCTTATTCAAATGGTTCAAGACTGACATACTTCCCAACTTAACTTCCAATAATGTCATTAGTAAGTTGAAGCAACATTTTTTGGTGTTAGTAGACTCTTATTCAAATGGTTCAAGACTGACATACTTCCCAACTTAACTTCCAATAATGTCATTAGTAAGTTGAAGCAACATTTTTTTGGTGTTAGTAGACTCTTATTCAAATGGTTCAAGACTGACCTACTTCCCAACTTAACTTCCAAGAATGTCATTAGTAAGTTGAAGCAACATTTTTTTCTGTCCATGGTAGTCCACACAGAGTTATTTCTGAAAATGGTGCAGTGTTTACAAGTCAGCAGTTCAAGAAATTTGCAGAAACATGGGACTTTGTCATATTACAAGTATACCCCCCTGTCGAACGGTTTGGCTGAACATGCAGTTCAAAGTGCAAAACAGCTGTTAGAGAAGTCCAGACATGACAATAGCGATATTTTTCTAAACTAGTTAATTCTCAGAAACATTTCTCGTGATAAACATCTTGGTTCACCTGCCCAGAGACTTATGTCAAGACAAACCAGAACCACATTACCAATCAGCAGTAATGTACTGGTTCAAAGTGCTAGAAACAACAAAGCAGTAAAAGCCCAACTGTTGAAGAAGTGGTTGTTCCATAAGTCTTACTATACTATGATAAAACCAGCAAACCACTTCATTCTTTACAAAATGGGGAGATAGTGAGGATGCAGACATCAAAAGTCTAATCAAAAAATCTAATCACATCTGTTGAATGTTTTTTTTGTTGTACATATGTATATACTTAGCTAATCTACATAATTAGAATTAGTGTATTCCCTTGACTTAAGTATTTTTTCTCTGTAATATCTCCATATGTTTGTTATTACTTATGGTATTGTAAAACTGTTTTTGAATTTATTTTTAAACTGTATATTTTTAAATTGTATCTTTTTTCTCAGAGCTTTTCTCCTCAGGTCTCCACTGAAAATGGGCCACAAACCTAGCTGGACTAACCTGGTTAGCAAATGCCAATACATAAATAAATAAATAGGTTTATATCTCATCAGATTTGTGAAAAGTTTGTGTCAAGAGCCAAGATTGTACATTGTCGAATTATGAGTGGAATTTAGATGAAATCGGAAGCATTTATTACTAGTGTCCAAACCAGTGTTACAGCATCTTGCCTGTGACAGAGACTAATTCTCAATGACTTGTCCAATGTTCCTGTTCCAGAGGATATTCCATCAGCAATCCCTGTTCCTGAGAAAATCCCTGAGCCTCCTCAAGCAGAACATTCCCCACCTGAGAAAATCCTTGAGACTCCTCAAGCAGAACATTCCCCAGCGACTGTCCCTGTTGCTAAACCCAGTCCTAACTATTAAGTCACAAGATCAGGTTGCATCCTCAAACCTAGCTCCAGATACATGGCAATCTGGACATGACTGTTCTTTTTCTTTATTAGTGTTTGTATAAATTGCATGTCTATTAAAATATCATTGTTTATATGAAACAGCTCAGTAAAGAGGGAGGTTGTAGACCACTGTGTGTGATATACCTTTAAGAAACTTTCCAATGAGCCAGCACATGCATATAAGTACTGAGCATGTCCAAGCAAGAGTGCCATTTTGAATGAGCAGCCGGAGTGAGTGCATAGAAGTATTTAGTCAGTCGGTTTGTTAGATAGTTCATTTAAGTTTAATGTTCCTGCCATTCATCCTGATTTATTTGTATATAATAAACTACTTAAATGAATACCCAAGCCACAAAATCTTTTTAATGCACATAAGAAGAGCAACATGGGCCATTTCTTAAGATTTCGCTATTTGATGGGGCATCAATGAAATGTGACTGAAGGTCAGTCACTGCCTGTTACTGCAGTAACCATAACAATGATTGCTGGACACCAGCAAAGATGGAATTGTTCATATTGAAGAAGGTGGCCTTCCAGGCAATACTGGCAGCCTAAGAAGACAGAAATGACAATATTTGCCAAAGCGTAAGTGTGGGCACAAGACCAATTAGGAGAGGCCATAGCTAGAGATTATTGGGTAGCTCCAAAGAGTTTCTGACAAATCATGCAGCACTTCATGAGGAGAAGGCTCGACCTCAGGGGTATTACTGATCAGCACTGGGGAGATTGTCAGAAGAAGGAAGAAAGATTTTTAATAATCTTTAATGCAGTGACCATGGCATCCTATTAGGAGGGAGTTCCCGGAATCTCTAGTGGGGTAGAGCACTTCAGTGTAGCTACAGCACTGCAATGGCCAGATGCCTTCATAGAAATAAGACTGCTGGTGGGAATGAGATCTGGTCAGAGAAGTAAGAGGGCAGAATGGTTACAGAGCTTCTTCAGTAGTGCATGGAAGGGGGAGGATATAGTACCTCTTGTGATGGGAAAACTGAGGAGGTGGTGGTCCCATCTTTAAGAAAGGAAGTGAGACGTGGTGCGTTCAGACAGTAAGGGAATCACACACCTCAGACATCCTAGAAAGGAATATGCCACCAAATTAAGCTACAAAATACTCAACTGATAGTTGAATTTTGGATTATGGTGGAACATTGCATACTGTACCCAAGGTGAGAAACTACACCAGGTCTTTAGAGCTGAAAATTTGAGGGGGGCATGAGAGTTTGCTGATTCAGTCTATGGTTGTATTGTAAACTTTGAGATTTATGGTCATCTGCCCAGCATCTGCTATGAGACATCTTTATACATATGGGATACCAGGCCTACTGCTGAATACTGCTCATTCCCTGAGTCAGCACAAACATGACATTTGTGACCACATTCCTGTATGATGAACTTGTTAGTACTCAATGCCTGGTACCACTCCTGTTTCTGATTTAAAAAATGATTGCATGGCACCTGGCTGTCATATCGGCTAGCAGGTAGGGTTGCCACCTTTTCAAATGGCCAAAGTGGGACACTTTTGGTACATACATCAGATTTTACAGGTCGACACATATCCACGGCCAGTACAAAGGATAGAACTTAACTTTTTTGCTTAAATAAAAGCTTATTCTTGTAGCATTTTAGTTGCTTATTCTGTTTCTTATAACATTTAGGTATTTTAGATACAGAATAACTGTTTTATGCAACTATTACATAAAATATAGGAAATAATTTTGTCCTAAAATCTCAGGACATTTGCCATTTTTACAATTTTTTGTCAGGACACAACTGCCCAAAGAGGGACTGTCCCTCGCAAAGTGGGACAGGTGGTAACCCTACTATTGAGAACTCAGCACAGCTCCTCGTGGTGGCCAGCAGTGTTCCTCTAGCAGCAGAGACCAGAAAAGACTACCTTTCCAGATTTTAAGTATTTTTCTTGGCTTTTTCGACTTTTTGTGCCTTTCGACTACTGTTTCTGCTTATTTTATCAAAGTTTGCACTGTTTTTTCTGTGTTTATAAGTTACAACTGTTTACTGCACTTGCTAGTTTAAGTTTTGCCTAAAAGTTAAACTACAGGCTAATACACTCAAGTGTACTAGCTTTTGATAGCATTTAATCGAAAATCATAGCATTTATTGTGTTTTCTGCTTGTCTGTAAAAAAAACTTGAAAAAAAAAAAAAATATCCTTGCTTTCCATACTTTCCTAAACTAGTGTTCCAGAGACCAGATTTTGCTGATCCCTGGGCTTTGTCTTGGTTCCTGTTTTCTCCATTTTCCTTGTTTGGTCAAGGGGTAGTTTCTTTACTCACTAGTGGGAGTAGGGAGTACTGAACTGCCTGTTTGTCCTCAGAGGAGTGGTTTAAGGCAGTAACTTGTAGTTTATTGGCCATTTTGGGTCATTTCCTGTCTTTTCCAGCCCCTGCTATAAAGCACGCTTTGGCGGGCTTTTCCAGCTATTGAGAACTCAGCACAGCTCCTCGTGGTGGCCAGCAGTGTTCCTCTAGCAGCAGAGACCAGAAAAGACTACCTTTCCAGATTTTAAGTATTTTTCTTGGCTTTTTCGACTTTTTGTGCCTTTCGACTACTGTTTCTGCTTATTTTATCAAAGTTTGCACTGTTTTTCTGTGTTTATAAGTTACAACTGTTTACTGCACTTGCTAGTTTAAGTTTTGCCTAAAAGTTAAACTACAGGCTAATACACTCAAGTGTACTAGCTTTTGATAGCATTTAATCGAAAATCATAGCATTTATTGTGTTTTCTGCTTGTCTGTAAAAAACTTGGAAAAAACAAAAAAATATCCTTGCTTTCCATACTTTCCTAAACTAGTGTTCCAGAGACCAGATTTTGCTGATCCCTGGGCTTTGTCTTGGTTCCTGTTTTCTCCATTTTCCTTGTTTGGTCAAGGGGTAGTTTCTTTACTCACTAGTGGGAGTAGGGAGTACTGAACTGCCTGTTTGTCCTCAGAGGAGTGGTTTAAGGCAGTAACTTGTAGTTTATTGGCCATTTTGGGTCATTTCCTGTCTTTTCCAGCCGTTTGGCGGGCTTTTCCAGCTATTGAGAACTCAGCACAGCTCCTCGTGGTGGCCAGCAGTGTTCCTCTAGCAGCAGAGACCAGAAAAGACTACCTTTCCAGATTTTAAGTATTTTTCTTGGCTTTTTTCGACTTTTTGTGCCTTTCGACTACTGTTTCTGCTTATTTTATCAAAGTTTGCACTGTTTTTTCTGTGTTTATAAGTTACAACTGTTTACTGCACTTGCTAGTTTAAGTTTTGCCTAAAAGTTAAACTACAGGCTAATACACTCAAGTGTACTAGCTTTTGATAGCATTTAATCGAAAATCATAGCATTTATTGTGTTTTCTGCTTTTCTGTAAAAAAAAACTTGAAAAAAACAAAAAAAATATCCTTGCTTTCCATACTTTCCTAAACTAGTGTTCCAGAGACCAGATTTTGCTGATCCCTGGGCTTTGTCTTGGTTCCTGTTTTCTCCATTTTCCTTGTTTGGTCAAGGGGTAGTTTCTTTACTCACTAGTGGGAGTAGGGAGTACTGAACTGCCTGTTTGTCCTCAGAGGAGTGGTTTAAGGCAGTAACTTGTAGTTTATTGGCCATTTTGGGTCATTTCCTGTCTTTTCCAGCCCCCTGCTATAAAGCACGCTTTGGCGGGCTTTTCCAGCTATTGAGAACTCAGCACAGCTCCTCGTGGTGGCCAGCAGTGTTCCTCTAGCAGCAGAGACCAGAAAAGACTACCTTTCCAGATTTTAAGTATTTTTCTTGGCTTTTTCGACTTTTTGTGCCTTTCGACTACTGTTTCTGCTTATTTTATCAAAGTTTGCACTGTTTTCTCTGTGTTTATAAGTTACAACTGTTTACTGCACTTGCTAGTTTAAGTTTTGCCTAAAAGTTAAACTACAGGCTAATACACTCAAGTGTACTAGCTTTTGATAGCATTTAATCGAAAATCATAGCATTTATTGTGTTTTCTGCTTGTCTGTAAAAAAAACTTGAAAAAACAAAAAAAATATCCTTGCTTTCCATACTTTCCTAAACTAGTGTTCCAGAGACCAGATTTTGCTGATCCCTGGGCTTTGTCTTGGTTCCTGTTTTCTCCATTTTCCTTGTTTGGTCAAGGGGTAGTTTCTTTACTCACTAGTGGGAGTAGGGAGTACTGAACTGCCTGTTTGTCCTCAGAGGAGTGGTTTAAGGCAGTAACTTGTAGTTTATTGGCCATTTTGGGTCATTTCCTGTCTTTTCCAGCCCCTGCTATAAAGCACGTTTTGGCGGGCTTTTCCAGCTATTGAGAACTCAGCACAGCTCCTCGTGGTGGCCAGCAGTGTTCCTCTAGCAGCAGAGACCAGAAAAGACTACCTTTCCAGATTTTAAGTATTTTTCTTGGCTTTTTCGACTTTTTGTGCCTTTCGACTACTGTTTCTGCTTATTTTATCAAAGTTTGCACTGTTTTTCTGTGTTTATAAGTTACAACTGTTTACTGCACTTGCTAGTTTAAGTTTTGCCTAAAAGTTAAACTACAGGCTAATACACTCAAGTGTACTAGCTTTTGATAGCATTTAATCGAAAATCATAGCATTTATTGTGTTTTCTGCTTGTCTGTAAAAAACTTGAAAAAACAAAAAAAATATCCTTGCTTTCCATACTTTCCTAAACTAGTGTTCCAGAGACCAGATTTTGCTGATCCCTGGGCTTTGTCTTGGTTCCTGTTTTCTCCATTTTCCTTGTTTGGTCAAGGGGTAGTTTCTTTACTCACTAGTGGGAGTAGGGAGTACTGAACTGCCTGTTTGTCCTCAGAGGAGTGGTTTAAGGCAGTAACTTGTAGTTTATTGGCCATTTTGGGTCATTTCCTGTCTTTTCCAGCCCCTGCTATAAAGCACGTTTTGGCGGGCTTTTCCAGCTATTGAGAACTCAGCACAGCTCCTCGTGGTGGCCAGCAGTGTTCCTCTAGCAGCAGAGACCAGAAAAGACTACCTTTCCAGATTTTAAGTATTTTTCTTGGCTTTTTCGACTTTTTGTGCCTTTCGACTACTGTTTCTGCTTATTTTATCAAAGTTTGCACTGTTTTCTGTGTTTATAAGTTACAACTGTTTACTGCACTTGCTAGTTTAAGTTTTGCCTAAAAGTTAAACTACAGGCTAATACACTCAAGTGTACTAGCTTTTGATAGCATTTAATCGAAAATCATAGCATTTATTGTGTTTTCTGCTTGTCTGTAAAAAAACTTGAAAAAAACAAAAAAAATATCCTTGCTTTCCATACTTTCCTAAACTAGTGTTCCAGAGACCAGATTTTGCTGATCCCTGGGCTTTGTCTTGGTTCCTGTTTTCTCCATTTTCCTTGTTTGGTCAAGGGGTAGTTTCTTTACTCACTAGTGGGAGTAGGGAGTACTGAACTGCCTGTTTGTCCTCAGAGGAGTGGTTTAAGGCAGTAACTTGTAGTTTATTGGCCATTTTGGGTCATTTCCAGCCCCCTGCTATAAAGCACGTTTTAGCGCGCATTAGCGCGATTTAGCGCAGAGTTGCCACTGTTGCACACTAGGGCAGCTCCGGTTAAGCAGGTTTAAACTATTCGGGCTACCTAAAGTCCACTCTTCAAATTTTCCCTTGAAACTACCTTCCTCGACCTATACTACTCATCTAATCAGCGTATCCTATAACTAAAAGATCATCTCTACTTGACTCTAAGTAGACTATTCTCTATCTGTTAAACCTAGCACTTGCTCCTACAGTACTTATTACCTTGATACGGCACTCTTATAGATAGCACCCCAAAAAGGCAACCCCCATTTCTCGGTCACCCACATCCCGGAATCTTTTTAAAGTTTTTGTCTATCCTTCTAGCATGTCGAGGGATCAGTTGCTAGTGTCATCTCCTGCTCAGCTGGTGAACCTGGGAATATTGAGGCAATGTTACAATTGCCTCATGTACACAGACAACCCTCTCCTCCTCCCACAAAACACAAATACATGCGAGAGATGCAACTATACGGCCAAACTGGAGGCTGAGCTCTCTCAACATAGGACTGGCAAGACCAGTCAGGAGGGAAGGTTACCACACACACTATAGACCCAGTCTCACATAGTACCATTACAACCTCAAATCATACACATAAACACACAAAGACATACTGAGGCTCTGATCAAAAATCTACCAAAACAGCAGAGGCCACCAAAGCAGACACCCAAAACCACCACCTCAGAACACAACACCTGCAACACATAGACCTCACAGTCAGAGTGTCAAACAGTCACAGCCCTTAAGGCCAAACACAATGCCAGACACACTAGTCATTGGTGACTCCATAGTCAGACACACTGATGTCCCGCTCACCAGACTGAGTAAGGAGAAGGTCACAGTAAGCTGTCTGTCGGGCTAGAATCCGCCACATAACGCAAGCACTCAGGTCTCTCAACAGCAGGTACAAATATGACTCAGTCATTGTCCACGCTGGTGTAAACGACCTGAGGCGTACCTCCTTGGACTACATGAAAAGAGACATTGAGGAGCTCTCTGATTATGTAGCCCAGGCAGGTATGACCCTGACCTTGAGCAGTATCCTACCTTCACCAAGAATGATGCCACAATACAGAGATAAGATGATCAGCTTTAACAATTGGCTTAAACACTGGTGTCATTCAAAGGGGATCCAGTATCTGTCTGCCTGGGATGACATGCTGGACAAGCCACGCTGCTTTGCAAGGGACGGCTTGCACCTGTCACCCTGGGATTCGGATATTGGCAAAGGCTCTTGCCACCCCATAGTGCCTTTTTAGGCAAGGCTCAAATTCTAAACCTACCACCCTAGAACAAAAAAGGAAATAAACTAATGGTAATGCTGCTCAATGCCAGAAGTCTAAATCTCAAAATGCACGCACTCGAGGCCCTTCTCAGTATGGAGAACATCGATGTCTGTGCTGTGACAGAAACCTGGTTCAAGGCTCCTGAGAGCACCCCAGCGCTATCAGGTTTTACCTCATATCATGCGTTCCGGCCCCAAAATCAGGAAAATACCAAGAAAGGAGGGGGGGTATCCATATTCATCAAGGACACCCACACCTCAAGACTGGTGGCAACGCATGATGCATCGGAGACCATCCAGGTGCAATTAACCGTAGGCAAGACTGCTCTGCAAATAGTAGCATGTTACAGGCCACCCTCACAAACTCAGGAACCTCACATGGCCTTCCTGAAAACACTAGAGGGGATAAATGTATCACCAAACACCATCATACTAGGTGACTTCAATTACCCAAATATAGACTGGGAACACTACTCAAGCCCAAACACCCTAGCCCAAAAGTTCCTGGAATTCATAAACTCAAATGCCATGGAACAACTAGTCACCATTCCCACAAGAGGAGATAACATACTTGATCTCATCATCACGAACATGGGAGCACAATGTTCAACACCGGAAGTATACCCCTCACTGGTGAGATCAGATCACAAACTAATCTCGCTGGAGGTCCTCATCCCACCCGCACCTGAAATAAAAAGGACCACAGTAAAGAACTTCCCAAAAGCCGACTTCACACTTCTAAAGACTAGTGTGGTGTCCTTAAAGGCCCCGAGCCATGGAAAACAGTACTCAAGCCGCTGAATCACTTACAAATGCCTTCTACCAGCACCTGCAGGACTGCATGGATAAGGCAATCCCAAGCAAAACAAAGACTCTTTGTACCAAAGGCAAGCGTCCAGTCTGGTGGACCCCAGCCATAAACAAACTCTACAACAAAAGGAGGAAGCTACTACAAGATAGAGCAAAATCCTTAAAAGGTAAGACACCCTTGATCACTATAAGTAAAAACTAAGAGCTCTCATAAAATCATCCAAAGCAAATTTCGAGAGAAAAATAGCTAAAGACTCAAAAGACAATCATAAGGCCTTCTTTAGCTATGTTAGAAACCTAGGAGGAAACTCCCAGATATGCTCAGAACTAGTTCAAAATGATGTGAAGATTACTGATCCTACAGACATTGCCAACATACTGGCTGACAGGTTCAGTGCAAACTTCTCACCCCCCTCCCCCCCAAAAGGAGAGATATCTATACCAAATGATTGCAGCACCCCAAACATATCCAGCGCCCAAGTGAGAACTGCTCTCTCCAAAGCAAAAACACAGCATCCATGGGACCTGATGGTGTCCCCGGCTGTGTGCTCCACGAACTCAATGAGGAATTAAACCCACAGCTAGGACAGCTGTTTAATCAAAGTCTTACCTCTGGATACGCACCCAGGAGTGGCGCACTGCAACTGAGGTCCCACTTCACAAAGGCGGTGCCTCCACCGACCCTGGTAATTACCGCCCATTAGCTTGACAAGCCTTATCTGCAAAGCCATGGAGAGGATCATAATGGACCTCATAAATAAAGACATTGGGAATTTGCAGACTTTGGATCCAACCCAGTTTGGCTTTGTCAAAGGCAGATCATGCCTTTTAAACTTGGTTGACTTTTGAAACAGTCACCAAAGCCATTGATGAGGGAAAGGCAGTCCATACAGCCTACCTCGATCTGGCTAAGGCCTTCGATACAATACCCCACTCGGGTATCATTGAAAAACTCATCAGCTTAAATGTTAACCCATACATCACAAGATGGGTTGCAAACTGGCTGAGTGACAGAACCCACAGGGTCAGAGTTGCTGGCGCCATGTCAGACTCAAAGCCTGTCACAAGTGGTGTCCCACAGGGCTCAGTCCTGGGCCCACTCTTGTTTGGCATCTACTTTTCTGAAGTACAAGCAAACACAGGAGGGTTATGGCTGACAAAGTTTGCAGATGACTGCAAACTGGGCGCCATAGTAGAAAACACATCTGACACAGATATCCTTCAGAAGGGTCTCACAGAAACGGATAACTGGTGCCAGAGCCACGGCCTAAAGTTAAATGCCAAAAAATGCATAGTCATACCCTTCGGGAAAAACAAGGTTACCCCTAGCTACCAAATAGGAGGCAATCCACTGAGTACAGAAGAAGTTATCGGGGACCTGGGGACCCAGGTTGATAGTAGTCTGTCATTCGACACCCATGTAGCTAAAGTAGTTAGGAAGACCTTCTACATTGCCCACCTTATCATGAAGGGATTCTCATCTAGATCAAGGGAGGTTATAGTCTCCCTTTACTCATCACTCATCAGACCAATGATTGAGTACAATGCCCCATTTGGAATGTATCTGACCCGACACTTGCAGCAGCTGGAGAGGCCACAAAAGTTCCTCACCAAAAGGATAAAGGGTCTCAAAAATCTATCCTATGCTGCCCGACTGAAAGAACTCCAGCTCTATTCAGTCGCCACGCTGCTCAGAGGTGACCTTTGCCTAACATACAAGGCCATGTCAAACCCAGATTTGATGAGTATGCTTCACCTCAAGAAATCTAGATCCATCAGAGCCACAAGGGCGGGAGACTTAAACCTCGACACGGCTATTAATAGGACGTGCTGGAGGGATAGATTCATCACCCAAAGACTCCCTATGCTGTGGAACAGAATCCCGGTACATGTGAGGCAGAGCACCTCGCTGGCCTTGTTCAAGAGAAATCTTGACCAATGGATGGGAGATCGCAGATATACCCCAGGGATTACCTCAGTGTCACTGCTCGACAGAGGCACAGCAAAATAATGGGTATAGTTCCCCATACTAAAGGGGTGGCGTAAGCCACAAAACGATGGGCTAGGCTTGTAAATGCCCTCGGGCAGATAGCCTAGTATGAACCTATGAACCTATATTTAGAGGTAGTTTTAAATGGAAAGTCTGTTTTCAAGGATATGACTTGCTTTGTGGAGTTACTTTTGGGGCTATAATCATGATGGAATTTTAAGTTTAAATGTGGTATTATATACCAAGTATATACAGAATTAGATTACTGGTACAACCATAAAAATTCTATGATTAATTAGAAGATGCAGTGTTATTAATGGTACAAAATTATAGGCCAGCGGCTACATCTGCTATTCAGAACATTTATCCTCTGTCTTGTTCTAAAATGAATGTAGCATATTTCCATTTGGGTATATTCAGATTAGATATTTAATTTGTGTTGTTGTTCCTACCTTATCAGTAGTATGTTAACGCATCCACAGAGATTACCCTTTAAAATTATGATGGTCTTATGGTTAATACTAGAAATTACAATTCCGGTATGAGATACACCTTTAGAATTTAGTCATGACGTAACACCTGAGGTTATATTAAAAAGGGCTTTCCTCAGCCAGAGACCATGTGAATATAGGCAGACTTCTGTCTGAGGACACGAAGCATGTTGGTAAAACTTAGTTTAGCACTTTTAAGGCAAAACCTGAATTAAATGATTGCTACAACTGATTTAACAGCATGTTTTTATAGTGTTTCTGAGTTGTTGTGCAGTTCCCTACAACCACCATCACCTGCTGCACAAGTGATCCATCTGTTAGTTATGTGAACTAATGCTTTCTGAAGCTTCACTTGAGTGGTGCAAAGTTCTACAATAAAAGATAGACCATCTGACAGGCTGTTGGTAATAATTAAGTGGTGTGCAGTCAACATCTATTAGATTATTCATGAAGTAAAGAATATTTTAACTTGTATTCACTGATTTATTCTCTAGGTAAGTCGCAAGAATGTCTGAGGTGGAACGTCCAAAAAGTGTTGTCAGCCAGTCTTCCAGCATCATCACAGTTTCTTCTATTTCTCCAGGTTCAAAGGTGAGTGAACAGACTTTTGTTTGGCTACTTTGGGGATTGGGAGGATGGCCTTTTGGGTAAGGTGTTTGTCTTACAAACACAAGGTGCAGGGTTTGATTCTCACAAGGGATAATTGGCTAGGCTTAAATGGCTCGCTAGGGCAGTTAGCCTAGTACTAATTTATGAACCTATGATTCTTTTTCCTGCTGGAGAATGTAAGGGAACAGACTTTTTAAAATTTGACGGAGTATTTTTATTTCTTAGCTGGGGGATGTAAAATCAGCAAAGGTGAAAATAGATGCTATGTTTTCAGGTCTGTGTTCTCTGTATATCCTTAGGTAATACGTATGATGCAACACCAGCTAGCTTTAATGGGTATGATTAGAATGATCAGGTAGTAAGTGCAAAGTCCAAAAAGGTACAATAAATAACAATGAGATACAATGAAGCAGAATGCAAAAAATATAACTGCAGGGCTGAAACCCCCAGCTGTGAAAAACAATAGAAATAAAATCCCAAGAGCCTTACACCAGGGTAGCCTCTTTATCTTGTGGATGGGGTATATTTATTTACTTATTTATTTAAGTATTTATTTGTGTAGAAGATTGACTTACAAGGACCATTTTAGAGAGTTCATAACCATCTGTGTATTAAATTTGCAGTTCAGAAAATGTAAATGAATGAAAATAAATTAAACTGACTATTACATAAAAGCAGGCTAAATAGGTTTAGCCAGTTAATTCTAAAATAAAACTTGATCAGTATGCCATAAACTTTTAAACTAGGACATAACACTACATTTCGCTGACAATGAAATGTAAATTATTGTCTTCCTTTTCATCCTCCGTCCAAAGTTAAGGATATTTTCTATTATGCATTAATGAGGTTTGTTTGTAAATAATAGCCTATTTAGAGAATTAAACATTACACCGATCCAGTCACCAAATGCTAATTGAACTCAAGTTGCAGTTATTCTGCTCTTCAGTTATTTCCACCCACCCTCCCTGTTTTTGTTTTGGTGTTAATCTTAGTGGCCTTGAAACTGCCCGCCCCTCAGCCTGCCTCTGGGCCCATCTCATTTGCTCACTCAACTGAGTGCAGTGAGATCATATTCTGATTTCAGGCACTCCTACTGTGTACAAAGAGAGCATCTGGGAAACAGACAAAAAAAAATTAAGCTTATTTCCTGCCTTTCTTGTTAAGTGGTATAGACTATTTGTAGGCTTCTGAGCCCCCAAGCCCTTCGGTGTTTGAGGGAAGCCTTCTAGCTTTTTTTTTTTCTTATAACTAGCCAGTTTTCTAGTTTCAGCACTCAAATCTGTTTCTTTGATCTCAGCACTTGTCCAGATAAAAAAAAAAAAAAAAAAAAAATTTTATCAGCTTTTACTGTACTTGTGTTTCTACTTACTTCATTTTACTTTTGCATCATCTTAAAAATACTCAATTGTATTTATTACTGCTTGGTGTAACTCATTCTACGCCTTTTGGTTTAAACACTTGGGCTTCGGACCAGTTGTTTTGCACTGAGAGGGTTTGTGGTCTGCACTGTTGTGGCAGAACAGGTAGCTTACATCCTTCTAGGTTGGGAACTGCTGATTGAGGGCTCAGTGTCTGTTATTCTAAAAGTGTATTAATTCTGGTTTAAGCACTTGGGCTTTCAGGCCAGTTATTTTACATTAAGAGGGTTCGTGGTCTGCACTCTTGTGCGAGGAGAGGCCAGACTCTGCCCTTCTGAGCTGGGAATTTCTGGTTAAAGGCTTATAGTGCATGCATATCTGAACTGCTTCTTACCGAAGTTGGTGCGCCTTGTTTGCTGTGGCATAGACTGGATTCGGGCCTGCTGGATCTAGCTTTGTTTGTGTAACTTGAGCACTAATCCAGACATTCTCTAAAGTATTCAATTGTATTTATTACTGCTTGGTTGTAACTTGATTAAAATGTAGATATCATTCTAAGTCTTTTGGATTAAGCACTTGGGCTTCAGAACAGTTGTTTTACATTAGGAAGGTTTGTGGCAAGCACTGTGGTGGCAGGACAGGTAGCTTTCACCCTTCTAAGTTGGGAACTGCTGATTGAGAGCCCAGTGTCCAAGTGTATTAGTTCTGGTTTAGGCACTTGGTCTTCAGGCCAGTTATTTTACATTAAGAAGGTTTGTGGTCTGCACTCTTGTGGGAGAAGAGGCTGGACTCTGCCCTTCTGAGCTGGGAATTTCTGGTTAAAGGTTTATAGTGCCTGAATATTTGAACTGTATCTTACTGAAATTGGTACACCTTGTTTGCTCTAGCATAGACTAGATCCAGGCCTGCTGAATCTAGCTTTGTTTATATGCTTGTTGTTTGTTTGCTTGTTATTTCCCTGGAAGCTAATTCCACCTAATACGCGGCTTCTCAGTGCTTCTGTGGATCACTAGTGATATCTGCATTGCTTACTGTACTTATTTCCTTGTTTCACTTGAAAGAAAGTTACTGTTTGTTGTTTTTGCATTTAGTTACTTGTAACACATTGCACTCAAGTTACTTGGCACTTGCTCACTATAGCAATTATATAAGTCAGCACTAAAAATTAAAAGCACTACACCCTCACTCCCCACTGGCCCTTGTTTTCAATTATTAAGGAATTCCCAATATTATTCTAGCATGTCCAAAGGTCAGTTGTCAATCTCCTCTCCGGTCCAGCTGGTGAATCTGGGAATCTTGAGGCAATGTTATAACTGCCTCATGTACACAGACAACCCTCTCCTCCTCCCACATAACACAAATACTTGTAGAGATGCAGCTATTTAGCCAAACTGGAGGCTGAGCTCTCTCAACTCAGGACTGGCAAGACCAGACAGGAGGAGAAGGCAACTACACACACCACAAAACCAGCCTCACATAATGCTACCACACCACTGAATCAAACACATAAACACACAAAGACATACTCAGAGGCTCTGAGTAAAATTTACCTAAACAGCAGAGGCCTCCAAAGCAGACACCCAAACAACTGCTACCTCAAGACACCCCACAAGCAACACATAAACCACAAAAGCAGTGTGCAAAGCAGTCACAGCCCTTAAGGCCAAATACAACACCAAACATACTTGTCATAGGTGACTCCATAGTCAGACACACTGACGTCCCACTCACCAGGCTGAACAAGGAGAGGGTCACAGTAAGCTGCCTATCGGGCGCTAGAATCCGCCACATAACACAAGCACTCTGGTCACTCCATGGCAAGTACAAATATGACACAGTCATTGTCCATGCTGGTGTGAACGACCTGAGACATACCTCCCTGGACTACATGAAAAGAGACATAGAGGAGCTCTCTGATTATGTAGCCCAGGCAGGTATGACCCTGACCCTGAGCAGTATCCTTCCTTCACCAAGAATGATGCCACAATATAGAGACAAGATGATCAGCTTTAACAATTGGCTTAATGTCTGGTGTCATTCAAAGGGGATCCAGTGTCTGTCTGCCTGGGATGACATGCCTGACAAGCCACGCTGCTTTGCAAGGGATGGCTTGCACCTGTCACCCCTGGGATTCCGGATATTGGCTAAGGCTCTTGCCACCCCCATAGTGCCTTTTTTAGGCAAGGCTCAAATTCTAAACCTACCACCCTAGAAAACAAAAATGGGAAGAAACTGAGGGCAATGCTGCTCAATGCCAGAAGTCTAAATCTCAAAATGCACGCACTCGAGGCCCTTCTCAGTATGGAGAACATCGATGTCTGTGCTGTAACTGAAACCTGGTTCAAGGCTCCTGAGAGCACCCTGGCACTATTAGGTTTTACCTCATATCATGCGTCCCGGCCCCAAAACCCGGACCACACCACAAAAGGAGGGGGTGTATCCATATTCATAAAGGATACCCACACCTCCAGGTTGGTGGCAACGCACGAAGCTTTGGAAGCCATCCAGGTGCAACTAACCATAGGCAAAACTTCTCTACAAATTGTAGCATGCTACAGGCCACCCTCTCAAACTCAGGAACCCCACACAGCCTTCCTGAAGACACTGGAGTGTATAAATGTATCTCCAAACACCATCATATTGGGTGACTTCAACTACCCGAATATAGACTGGGAACATTACTCAAGCCCTAACTTTCTAGCCCAACGGTTCCTGGAGTTCATAAATTCAAATGCCATGGAACAGCTAGTCACTGTTCCCACGAGAGGTGAAAATATACTAGATCTCATTATCACAAACATGGGGACAAAATGCTCCACACCGGAAGTATATCCCTCATTGGTGAGATCTGATCATAAACTAATCTCACTGGAAATCCACATCCGCCCCACCCCAAACAAAAAGACCACAGTGAAGAACTTCTCTAAAGCAAACTTCACACTACTCAAGACTGGTGTGGTATCCTTCAAGGCCCCTGAGCCAGTGTAAACCGCAACCCAAGCTGGAAGCCCTTACAAATGCCTTCTATGAACACCTCCAGGACTGCATGGATCAGGCAATCCCAAATAAACCCAAGGCTCTTTACGCAAAGGGCAAGCGACCAGGCTGGTGGACCCCAGCCATTAACAAACTTTACAATAAGAGGAGAAAGCTATTACATGATAGAACAAAATCCATAAAAGGGAAGTCACCCCTGATCATTATTAGTAAAAAATACGAGCACTCATAAAATCATCTAAGGCCAATTTTGAGAGAAAAATTGCCATGGATTCAAAGGACAATCATAAGGCCTTTTTCAGCTATGTTAGGAACCTGGGTGGAAACTCCCAGATATGCTCAGAATTAGTCCAAAATGATACAAAAATCACTGAACCCACAGACATTGCCAACATACTGGCAGACAGGTTAAGTGCAAACTTCACCCCCCTCTCCCCCCCTAAAGGAGAGATAACTATCCCAGCAGAGTGTAGCCTCCCAGACATCTCAAATGCGCAGGTGAAAGCTGCTCTCTCTAAAGCTAAAAACACAGCATCAATGGGACCGGATGGTGTCCCCGGCTGTGTGCTACATGAGCTAAATGAGGAATTAAACCCGCACATAAGGCAGCTGTTTAATCTCAGCCTTACCACAGGATACGTGCCCAAGGAGTGGCGTATGGCAACTGTGGTCCCACTCCACAAAGGCGGTGCTTCTACAGACCCTGGTAATTACCGCCCCATAAGCTTAACAAGTCTAGTCTACAAAGCTATGGAGAGGATCATAATGGAGCTCATAAACAAAGATATAGGGGACTTGCAGACATTGGACCCGACCCAGTTTGGCTTCGTCAAGGGCAGATCATGCCTTTTGAACTTGGTCGACTTCTTCGAAACAGTCACCAAGGCCATTGATGAGGGAAAGGCAGTCCATACAGCCTACCTTGACCTTGCAAAGGCCTTCGACACAATACCCCACTCGGGTATTGTAGAAAAACTTACCAGCTTAAATGTAAACCCATATGTCACAAGATGGGTTGCAAACTGGCTTAAGGACAGAACCCACAGGGTTAGAGTTGCTGGCGCTATGTCAGACTCCAAGCCGGTCACAAGTGGTGTCCCAATGAAGGTCCCCTTATATAATAGAATTAGTTTACTGTGTCCCTGTCTAGCAGTGACACAGATGTGACCCCTGGGGTAAACTTACGATCTCCCATCCACTCATCAAGATTTCTCTTGAAGAGTGTCAGTGAGGGGCTCTGCCTAATATGAACTGGGATCTTGTTCCAAAGCATGGGAAGCCTCTGGGTTATGAATCTATCCCTCCAGCATGTCCTATTCATACTTGTGCCGAGGTTTAAGTCTTTAGCTCTCGTGGTCCTGATGGATTTGGATTTTTTGAGGTGGAGCATGTCCATCAGATCCTGATTGGACATGGCCTTGTACGTCAGGCAGAGATCACCTCTGAGCAGGCGGTATGCTACTGAATAGAGCTGAAGTTTCTTTAGTCTGGCGGAATAAGACATATGTTGGAGATCCTTGATCCTCTTGGTGAGGTACTTTTGTGGTCTCTCCAGCTGTTGCAAATGCCGGGTGAGGTACATACCAAATGGGGCATTGTACTCAATCATGGGTCTGATGAGGGAGGAGTATAGGGGTACAATGACATCCCTGGATCTGGATGTGAATCCCTTCATGATGAGGTGTGCAAGGTAGAATGTTTTTCTAACCACTTTGGCAACGTGGGTGTCAAATGAGAGGTCGCTGTCGACTTGGGTCCCTAGGTCTCTGATTACTTTTTCCATACTCAGTGGGTTGCTGTCTATGTGATAATTTGTGGGTACTTTGTTTTTCCCAAAGGGGATGACTATAGATTTTTTGGCATTTAGTTTAAGGCTGTAACTCCAGCACCAGTAGTCCGTTTCTGTGAGGCCTTTTTGTAGGATGTATGTGTCCGCTGGTGTATCGACTATGCCACCTAGTTTGCAGTCATCTGCAAACTTTGTCAGCCACAGCCCTCCCATGTTTGCATTAACATCTGAGAAATAAATGCCGAACAAGAGGGGTCCCAGGACAGATCCCTGTGGGACACCACTTGTGACTGGCTTTGAGTCTGACATTGCTCCAGCTATTTTAACTTTATGGGTTCTGTCCTTTAGCCAGTTTGCAACCCATCTAGTGACATAAGGGTTTACATTTAAGCTGTTGAGCTTATCTATGATGCCTGAGTGGGGTATTATGTCGAAGGCCTTAGCCAAGTCCAGGTAGGCTGTATGGACTGCTTTGCCCTCATCAATGGCTGTGAATTACACAGTTTAGTGCAATCCCCCTTTGAGCCCTCGGCTAAATCAGATCTCAAATTTCTTTCTTGCAAAACAGTTTTTCTTGTGAGTATAACATCTGCTAGGAGAGTTTTTGCACTCCAAGCACTCTCTTCAAAACCACCTTATTTGGTTTTCCATAAAGACAGGGTTACCTTACATATTAATCCTTCCTTTCTATGCAAAATTGCCTCTGAAACAAACATCGATCAAGTAATCAGTTTGCCACTTTTCTTTCCTAAATTTGACAACAAGGGAGAGTACATGCTTCATCTCTTAGATGTACATACAAAACTTCATCTTTATCATCATAGGATGAAGGAATTTAGAAAAAGTGACCAACAGTGTTTCCTTTTCCAGTAACAAACTTGGAAAAACAGTATAAAAAATTACCCTAGCCAAATGGAAAATGGATTTTATTTGTTATGTTTACTCTTTGACAAGTTTAACCTTGCCAAAACCTTCAAAAGCACACTTAACTAGGTGGATGGCTACATCAGCTGCTTTTTGGGCCAGAGATTCCATTGATATTTGCACAGCTGCCACTTGGTCTAATGCTCATACATTTATTGCTAATTAAAAATTGGATTTCATCTCCAGAAACAGGGCTGCATTTGCTTCTCCAGTTTTCTGAAACATCCTTCAGTGAGGGCCACCCAAGGTTATTGTAGCTGGGGACTCTGTGCCATTCATTGCGGAATGAATGAAAATGATAACAGATATAAAAGTTATGCACTCACCATAACTATGCATCTGTCTTGTCCATTTTCATTCTTCCTCAACTCCCCCCTTCCCCCTATCCATGTCTTTAGGAGTGACCTGACAAAGTTTTTTGTTAGGAACCATAGTTCCAATTTGAGCCCCTATTCTGTTACTATACTGTTGTTTTTCCTTACTATTATTATAGATTATAATATAGAAACAGCAAACTCGATCTGAGGTAATGCAGTGGTCAAGGTCGTTATGGTTGAAAGGATGAGATCGAGAGTCGGATCCAAAAATCTAGAGCAAAGCAGCTGAGTCAGATCCAAGACCCATTCATTGAGGAAGAATGAAAATGGACAACACATATGCATAATTATGATGAGTACATAACTTTTGTTTTTACAGACCTTAACCCAACTCCCCTTTGAACCTTCGACTAAGTGTGAACTAAAATTTTTAACCTGGAAAACTGTTTTCCTAGTTGTTCTTACTTCTGCCAGAAGAGTGTCTGAACTTCAGGCTTTGTTGTCTAAACTTCCTTATTTGAGTTTTCACAAGGCTAGGGTATCTTTATGGCCAATCCTTCCTTTCTGAGTAAGATGGTATCAGAATCTAATGTTAATCAGGTTATCAACCTTCCAGTCTTTTTTCCAAATTTTTCAAACAAGGAAGAATATATGTTACGTCTGTTGGATGTTCATTGACAGTTGCATTTTTACCTTCACAGAACTAAAGTACTGAGGAAATCTGAACAATTATTTGTTTCATTTTCTCAACTAAAATTAGGCAAACCAGTTTCTAAAGTAACTTTAGCCAAATGGTTAATTAATTGTATTACCTTTGTTTATAAAAAAGTGGGTTGCCTTTACCAAAACCATCAAAATCCCATTCCACCAGGTCTATGGCAACTTCTTCAACCTTCTTTGGATGATATTTATGTAGCTGCAACTTAGGCTAATCCTCATACATGTATTGCTCATTACAAAGTGGGTCTGGTCTGTAGGGGAGGAGCAGCCTTTGGCTCAGCAGTGCTGAGGAATATCATTCCTTAGAGTCCTCCTGGGATTCATGTAGCTGGGGACTCTGTCTCAGCAGTTGAGGAATGAATGAAAATGACAACATCAGATAAAAAAGTTATGTACTCTCCATAATGCTTCATCTGGGATGTCCATTTTCATTCTTCCTCAGCTTCTCTCCTACCAACCCTCTCCATTGCTGTAATTTTGGAAAGATCGAAGGTTGTTGGAGGAACCATTGTTCCTTTGTTTGAGCCACAGATTCTGTTATTTCCTGATTCTCTGCTACTCTGTACATCTGTGGGAAGCAAACTAAATCTGAAGTATGTAAGGTGACTGGGACATTATGGGTAAAGGCAGGAGTTCGAGAATTTCAGTGTCTATGATCTGGAAGAAGTGGCCAAGTGGCATCTGAGCATCGGAGCTGAACCTAGCAGGTGAGGAGGAATGAAAATGGACAACACAGATGGAACATTATGGTGAGTATATAACTTTTTTTTTTTTAGTTCCTCTGTCTGCTCATCATCAGAGGAAACTGACTGATCCAACTCATTTAGGTGAGAACCCTCAGACACCTGCTCCCCTTTAAAATAAGGATGCATAGCAGAAAGACTGAGGGTGGAAGCACTGACATTACTATTATCCTGAGTAAACAATAGATATTCGTGTCTTCTATTTGGTCTGTTTTTACCATTTTGTGAATAAACTGCTTGGACGGAGTTTCAACGTTTTCCGGCACTGTTTTTTACTTTATTATCCTGAGTATGCACCCCGCAGTTAACTGCCTGAAGAATGGATGTATCCAGAGCCACCACCTCTGAAAGAAACTGCTGCTCAACTACATGGTGAGCTTTCTGTCTCTTCTCAGCATGCACTAAACTAATGGGAGAATCCGGGGGGGACTTAGCAACCTTGGCAATGGATTTTGCACCCCTGACTTCCCCTACACCTAAAAATGTGGTTCTTCCATACCTGAACCAAGCAATGGTACAGTGTCCGATGCTCGTGTCATGCTCATTTGTGGTATCAACACCACACCAGGGGAATCTACAGGTAAAAAAAGGCAAGTGGTCCAATAGCCTGCTGTTGACCAGGCTGAGGCTATTGCGTAGTCATAAAGCATATTTATTATTTTATTTTTCTGTTTTTTAAGTGCAGATGGGGTACATGGTAGCAGTTGGGGGGCACAGTTTCATAGTACATCTAGACAGGGCACACAAAACTAGCCAGATCAGTACAAACTACCAGTGAGATAGTACTTCCAGTGTACAAGTGGATAACATCCCTGTATTTTCCCTTAATATAGCAATGAAGACTAGAAGTGGAGCTTGGGTGGGGGGAAGTGGGCAGTTGCCCCCAGATACAAAGTGTTGGGTAGGATGTAATTAGCCATCCATCATCTTTTTTTTTTTCATTATAGAGCTACCGATGGGGGGGGGGGGGGGGGCATGGATGTAACTGTAATAATTCAACGGCTAGAATGTCATTGGGTTATTATAGTGAAATTTATTTATTTTATTTATTTTTATTTTGCTCTTCAATGAAAGAGCTAGTGAGCTACCTATGGTGGAGTGCTAGCTTGTGGTATTGGCACAGGTGCACTGACTGAGCCAACTACACCTGTGGTAAAGACTATTTAAACAGAGAAACAAAAGGAATACAGTACTGAAGTAAAAAGCCAGAGTAGATATACACTAAACACCAACACATAACGTCACAACTCCCAATAAAAAAGAAAAAGTGACTAATTTCAGTCTCATATGTATAAAAATAGTGTAAATTAGCCTTATGTAAGGAATTTGGTTTAAATGTATGCAAAATTCCTGTCAGAAAACAAAATGGCACCAAAATTGCAATTTAAACAAAAAAATTACTTAAAATAGCATTAAATTACTTCATTTACCACTTTGTACAAAGATATGAAGAAAAAATGTGAAAATAGCAAGTTTTCCTGTCAAAATATTCAAAATAATGCCTTAAGTGAACAGAAATAACAGCTGCAATTAGTTTGAGATGATGGTAGCATGATGCTATGACAGAATTTGACAAAAACGACCTTAGTACAGAGTCTGTCAAGCATCCACAAAACACCATAAAGTACTTAGAAAGGATTATAAACTCTTGAAAAATTAATAATCTCCTTATATTCACTGCTGCAGTATTCTTAAAGATACGGGATTCCCTGCAGTGGAAGCCCGACGTCCGGCCAATCTTCCAAAGACTTCTGAATTTAATAGGTATATAAAGGAATATCACCATACTCTCCCTGCGAAACATAGGGCATAAAGGTGATATTCAAGTTTACCAAAAACAGAACTTCTTTGCTGCCATTCTGAACGTATCTTTTACACCACTGGCCTGTTTACCTGTGTCCATTTTCTGCCATTTGAAGGCATTTTTGTTCTCCAGTGACTTCCTATGCCTGTTTGCTGTTTTTACAAGATAATTGCCCCATTGGGGATTTTATTATTTCTTGCTTTTTTGTGTTCCTTGAGGTTAATGTCATACAGGAAGGGTAAATGCCAATGTGGGAGACAGATTCCCCACAGAGACCACCACGATAAGTATTTTTTTTTGCTTAGGTGCTTTTCATGACTATTGTTCTGTTTGTCAGGCATTTGTTCCAAAAACCCTTCGCAGTTGACTTTCTTCCCTATCCTTGTATCTTGAGAAACAGCGTCTTAAGCTACTCACTAAAGATACTATGAAAGGAATCTCCCACCCTGAGGGTCAGCTGTTAGGTAAGAAGAAAGTGAAAAAGGTACAACAGGAATTTTCCTCTGTTCAGCCTCTGCCAGGTGTTTCTCCCAAGGTTGTTATGAACGCTCGACTATGTTGTCAGATCTCTCTGCTGTGCCCATGTTGGAGGCCTTTGTGGATCTGGCTGGCAGCACGTCCAAAGAGGCTTTGCTTCTCTGATGTTCAGAGGGAACCATGGTTGATTTTTTCTGAGAGGCTTAGGGGAGTTTCTCAGTTTTTAGTTGGGGAAGAAGTTCTTGCTACGGTTCTCAACTGTCATCCTGGATCTAGGATGTTCTCTTAAAAAAGAAACAAAAAATGAAACATGTTTCTTCTGTTCCCAGAGATCCACAAAGTGAGTGGCAGGCTTTTAGTCAGGGGTTATTTTCTGCCCTAATGTTCTTAAAGCCTTCTCATTGGGTTTCAATTCCTGCTACTCCTTGGTCCTCTACTCCTCTTAAAAGACCTAGAGACCAGGATTCTTCTGAGCATGAGTCTGATTCTGCTGACAAATCCATAACTTATTCTACTCAAATTCCTTCTCCTTTGGTCTATGGGTCAGAAGAGGAGGAATCTCTTAGTCCTGATGTTCCTTTGGAGGAAATATCTTTTTGGAGCACAGTCTCTAGGATGATGGATTTTAAGTGGGATTGTACTCAGGTGTCTGATAACTATAAGATGTACTATGGGTTGTTGCAGTTGAGCTCTCCTAAACCTGTGGCTATTCCTCCTGTCTTGGCTGCTTTACTGGATGCTTTCGTCAATGCCTCTCAGGCACTTGATTCTCTCCCCCCTGCTCCTAAAAAGCCTGATAGGTTCTATAGGGTTCCTGAGGATTGTTCTTTTTTATATAAATGCCCTGCTGCTGACCCCTCAGTAGTGTCCGTAGCATCTGATAAGCCATCTCAATTGCTTCCTTCGCCCAAGTTATTGCCTTCTGACAAGGACAACAGAACTATGGACAGGGTGGGTAAAAAAGTTTGCACTTCTGCTACCCAAATATTTGGGCTATTAATTATCAGACCTATATGTCTAGGTATGTGTTGGCTCTTCTTTCTCAGGCCTGTCAACTTATTTCTGATTTTCAAGACTCTGAGGGTAAAACTTCTGTTCATTCCTTGCTAGAGACTTCCTGTCAAGTCATTTGTCATTCTATTAAATGTAGTTATGATGTGGTGGATGCCTGTTCTAGGGCTGCCATTTTTGGTTCAGTTATGAGGAGGTATTCTTGGCTTAAGCTTCAACCTCTACTTGATGATATTAAAGCTAAGTTGATGGATGCTTATCTGGATTCTAAACTTTTGTTTGGGGAAGCTGATGCTGGTTTGTTTAAGTCCCTTCAAGATGAGCTTACAATGTGTTTGTTTCCCTGTGCCTACATTTTTGAAAAACTACCTCGCTAAGCCTGCCTTTGTTCATAGGCAATCCCATCCTTCTACTAAAGGTAAAAAGAGTGGCAAATAGACTTCATCTGCTAAGGCTACTCAATTTTTGGGGACTCCAAAGCCTTCCTTTTTGGACAAACCAAGGTGCTGTGTGAGTATCCATCCCTTCCCAGCAACATTCCTCTTTCTGTTCGCCTTTCTCTTTCTATTCCGGTTTGGCATCAGATCACTCAGGATTATTGGGTTCTGTTAATCATTCTTAATTCATGGTGTGGAAATCCCATCCTCCTTTTATGGGCATTCCTCAGCCTCCTCAGGAACATCTTCCCTTTTTACCAGAGGTTCTTCAAGATCTCTTGCTGCAGGCTACTATTCAGGAGGTGCTTGTGTCCCAAAGGCAGAAAGGGTTCTACTCCTGACTGTTTCTAGTGCCCAGAAAAAAGGGCACTTGGAGACCTACTCTAGACCTCTCTCATATAAACAGTTTTCTAAAGGTACCTTCCTTTTGAATGTTGTACCTCCAGATTCTCTTTCCTCTCTTGCGCCATCAGGCCTATATGGTGTCTCTGGCTCTCAAAGATGCTTATCTGCATATTCCGATCCATGCTGTTTTCAGGAAGTTTTTACATTTCTCTGTTGCTTCCTGGCACTTTCAGTTCTCTGCTTTGCCCTTTGGCCTTTCTACTGCTCCAGGGATGTTCACCAAATGTCTTGCTCCTGTGATTGCCTTTTGCAGACTTCAAGGGATCCTAATGTTTCCTTACTTGGATGACCTATTGATTCAGGCATCCTCTCTAGAGACCATTTTGCTGTATCCCTTCTTCAAAGCCTGGGGTTCACTGTAAATTTCAAAAAGTCTTGTCTGACTCCTTCTCAGGATCATATTTTTCTGGGTTGCAGGATTCAGACAGTGCCAGTGCTTGCATCCCTGCCCCTTCCAAAGGCCTTAACTCTCATTTCTTTCTTTCATACTCTTATTCCTCTGGCTTTCATTACTGCAAGGGAGTTTCTGAGAGTTCTGGGTTTCATGGCATCCACCATCCCAATGCTCCCTCTGGCCAAACTTCATATGAGAAAATTTTAGTGGTTCCTGAACTCAGTGTGGCTTCAACATGCTCATCCTCTAGAATTTGTAGTTCCTCTTCTTCCTTGCCTTAGACAGGAACTTCACTGGTGGATTCAGCAGTTGTCTCTGAATCCAGGGATCCCTTTTCATCCCCATTTCCCTCTCAGGAATTGTTCACAGATGCTTCCGACATGGAATGGGGGGCTACATTTGGCTTCTTAAAGGTACAGGGATTTTGATTGCCTCATCAGCAGAAGGAGTACATCAGTGTTAAAGAGTTGAGAGCTCTTCTGCTGGCTCTTCAGGCCTTTCAGTTTCTCCTTTCTCCAGGGCCTTTCAAGGTGTTCACAGACAATACCACAGTGATGTGGTATATCAACAAGAAGGGAGGAATGACATCTTATCCTTTGCCAGTTGATACTTCTGGTATGGGATCTTGCTGTCAAGTGTCAAGTGACTCTTCAGGCAGTTTATATCCCTTCCACTCAGAATATTGTGGCAGACACTCTGAGCAGGTCCTTAACTCAGACTCATGAATGGATGTTTCACAGGGATGTCTTTCTGGAAATTATCTACAAGTGAGGTACTCCTCAAGTGGATCTTTTTGCCTTCCCTCTGAACAACTTCCTTTGTTTTGTGCCAGAGTCTCAGGTCCTCTGGTATGGAAGGTGGACACCCTCTCCTTCTCTTGGAAGGAGATGTTTCTTTATGCATTCCTTCCCCTTCCTCTCATTCTGAAAGTCCTGTTCAAAATTCAACAGGATGCTCCCAAAATCTTGTTGGTGCCTCCCTTTTGGCCATGACAACATTGGCTCCTTCTTCCTCTGCATCTAGCCAGGGGCAGTCATCACAAGTTACCTCACAGGGTGGGATTCTAATAACACAAGACAAGGGATCTCTTATCCATCCCCACCTGTCCACACTGTGACACTATGGGTGATAGGATTTTGATTCCACATAGACAGCTTTTTTTGTGGATGTGCTGCAAGTCCTGCAGGAGGCCAGGGAACCTAGGACTAGGAAATCCTACTTATCCAAATGGAAGCGGTTTTCTTTTAGGTGTATCTGTCATAACCTGGGCCCACTTACTGTGGCTGCTCCTTTGGTTCTATCTTATTTGTGTGAGTTTCTCAATGCTGGGTTGGCCTATTCTTCTATTAAGGCCCATTTGTCAACTCTTTCTGCTTGTTTGCCTTTAACTCCCCCATTAGCTTCCAAATTTGAGGCTAAGCAGTATCTTAAAGGTGTCCTTAATATTAGGCCTCACAGGAAGCCTGCTCCTCTTCCCTGGTATCTTAATTTTCTTTCAGAGAAGTTGACTCAGGCTCCTTTTGAGCCTGCTGCTTCAGCTTCCTTGCAGTGTTGTTCCTGGAAGACTGTTCTTTTGTTAGCACTTACTTCTGCCAGATGGGTGTCTAAGTTGCAGGCTCTTATGGCTTGTTCTCCTTTATTGATTTTTCATGGGGACAGAGTGTCTTTGCACAGTAACCCTTCTTCTATGCAGAAGATGGTTAATGAGCTATCACTTAATCAGTCTGTGAATCTGCCTACTGTTTTTCCCTCTCCGCAAACTGACAGTGAGAGGGTGCTGCATACTTTGGACATGCATAGGCAACTTAGAATTTATTTGAATATGACCAAGGCTATCAGAAAATCTGATCAGTTCTTTGTTTCTTTTCATCCTAGATTTTTGGGGCTTGCTGTACCCAAGCAAACTATTTCTTCTTGGATTTCTAAGGCAATTTCCTTTTGTTACACTTTTCATGGCAAGAGTTTTCCTTTTTCAATTAAAGCTGATTCTACTAGCAATGTGGCTTCTTCTGGTGCATTTTTTCAAAGACTTGGATACTAATTCTATTCTTGAAGCAGCTACCTGGACTTCTTTTCATACCTTTACCAAGCACTACAAGTTGGATGGTATCTCTAGAGGTAGGGCTGGTCTCCTAGTTCAGTTCTTGATGGTTTTTCGGGGACTCTTCTTCCCCTTCCACCTCCCAAGTTTCTTCTTGAGCTTTGGCCCTCTCCCATATTGTTACAAATACTGCAGTAGTGAAAGTAAGGACAAAGTACAGTTGTGTAAAATCTTACCATAATGGTAAGATTCACTGCTGCAGTATTTGCTCCCTCTCTCCATCGCCCTAATTCTTTAGCTTCCTGGATGTACATATTACCTCTTGGGTCTTTGGAATGGTGTTCTTCCTGGGGCAATCAGTTCTGTTTTTGGTAAGCCTGAATGTCACCTTTAGACCTATGTTATGCAGGGAGAGTATGGTGGCGTTTGGTATAGCTTTTAAATTCAGCAGGCTTTGGAAGACTGGCTGGACGTTGGTCTTCCACAGCAGGGAATCCCATATCATTAAGAATACTGCAGAGGTGAAGGCAGGGACATCTACTGTTCTGGTAAGATTTTATACAACCGTACTTTCAGCTTACCACACACAGAATAATCCTTCAGTGTTAACAGGAGATAAAGTACTACAAAGATGCACTTTTTAAAGAAATACACACATTGAAATTGTATACATTTGCAAGCACTAATAGAAAAGAAAGTTAATGGTTTCTTATCTGAGCTACAGAGATCAAATTTGACAGAGAAAGGTATTCTTGTCAGAGCAACTTCTCTTCCAGTGACACTAGAAACAACTGAGGCTTTTCTCTGTGGCTTTGAAGGACTGTCCTGCTCTGGCAGTTGATTGCTTCTTCACGCTTATATACATACAGATAGAGGGGACTGAATCTCTGAGACACTGCTAGAGAGAGGATAGTAGGGCCCTGCAAACCAAATATCAGTAAGGCACTGAGTTTGTTGAATGTCTTCTAGTGAAGCAAAATGCATAGGCAGCTGTAAATGGCAGTCTAAAATGGCATAATCATCAGTCACAATGGAGTATATAATAACGCTTAATAAATATCTATGCTGTACCAAGATATGTATTCTGTCTATTGTAGAACTCGATGTAAACTTTTTAAAATCATTTGACAGCTCCATTCACAACTGTAGCAGCAACAAGTCCCATAGTCTTATTATCTTATTATATAGTTGTTTCCTGTAGAGTCACAGTCTGAGGGTGTACCTGTTTTTTTTTAATAACATAGTTACATTTCTCTTAGTTGATTGGTTAGCCTATTGACAGTCCATGTACAAAATGTAATCCAACACCTACTTCATGCATCACTGTCATAAGTAGTCGGGCAAAACTGACCACACTTTATAAACATGGAAAACTGATAATGCCAGAGTTAATCTACTGTGTATTAATAATGGTAGCTTCCTGCCATAAATCAGTCAGACAGACAAATAAATACATGCCTTGTTTATGCATAACCTTCTTACAAGAAGTATACATGCAATTAATAAAAACAAACCTCTATACAAGTTTGCTTAACTGTTATTTCAGCATTTCAGTCTCTGATTACTGCCTCTTTCCAAGCACAGTCCTTTTTACCCCGCACAGACATTTTAATTCCTGTAATGTTACTCAGATTACAAAATTAAAAGCTATGAATCTTCATTCTCTCTCTACTTAGACGATCCCTTCTTTAAATATTAAACCCTAAAGTTGTCTTTATGTATCAGTATTTATTTATTGATATTGCTAACCATGTAAATCCAACTGAGACAAAACCATCTGTAGGACTGAACTGAAGAGGAAGATTTACAGTACAAACCTAGAGACAGTTTAGAATATCATGTTCTGAAGAGGTGCAAGGAAACTGTTCACTGGGAGAATGCAGGCAGCGGGAGAAAATGTAAAATCGAAAGACAGGGTGAATGCATAGGCAGCAGGCAAAGGTCAGACTCAAACCAGAAACCTTAGCATTAAGGAACAGCAACAGTAACTACTGCACCAGTTTGCCAGCCGTTTCATCTGTGCTCAGAACATCTTTTCTAATTTCCACCAGTTGCATTTACCAAAAAGCCTACACAGGCGCAGCAGAAAGAAAGAAAGAACATGCATTTCACATTTTTATTTTATTAGCACTTTTATTAACTGAAATTGTACAATAAGGAGTCACATGGCTGTTCATGGACATGGCCACTGGCTTCTACCTGAAAGAATAATTGTCAGAGGCAGTGGAATTAGACAACAGATCTTCTCAGGTCTGCTTACCTGACGACTGTTAAGGACTTATTATCTCCCGATCGTTTAATACTTTTATAACTCCCTACTTTATGTCTGCTATAACACTATTGTAATTCCCTTTTCAAGGTGCCTATTATCTGGGTTCACATGTGCACATGGCTGCCTCCACTACAGTATCCACAAGAGTTTATCCTCATGCAAGGATGTGTTTTATTTGTCTTTTTACATATTCCTTTGTATTCATGCACATGTTGTTCTTGTAGCTGGATGAAGTGTGCCTGTCTTTACATTTACTCTGTTTAGCGTACTGTGCTTGTCACATACAGCATATCAAATATCATCAAAGGAAGGTGCAAGAACCTACTGTACTTGTATGGCTTTGGGTATGTGGGATCTTTGTTTATTGGTGTACATGCTGACTGAGCATTGCGATCCACTGACTTTTTTTCTACCCTTGAGTGTTTCAGGGGGCAGAGCTCCAACAACTACCATGTAAAGGGCTTTGCCTTTACAACTACTTAATGCAACAAATGCTGAGGTCATGCCAACATGGAGAAATGGTTTAAATTGTGGTCTTCGGAAAAGCTGGACAATCATGAACTTACTTGTCTTCCTGTACAAAAAGTAGAAGTGCAGTAGTTTGTGCAGTGCTCTACGCGGCAAACTTAGTAGGTTGGAAATACGGTCTAGCTGCCCACTGCTGTGCTGCAGTGCACATGTTAGCTCATAGCTATGCTATGTAGCTCAGATCATACAGTGCTTGTCCTTTGGGTCTTGTATAAGCAAATGAGCCTAAATTACTTCATTTACTCAAATACACGCTTATCAACAAGTCAATCTACCTCATAGCTGATAGCTATCTCATCTATAGTCTTCTGTAGATGTAATTAAATTCTACATCTTTCTTTACCAATGTGGAAGGTCAGCCTACTTGTTTTTCCCTTGTTGCCATACTCATAGCATTTGGTATCCTAAGGCAGTGTGGTAAGTACGTTATGCTCACAGATAAAGAACTTTTACTCAACACAATGACACTAACTGTGAGAGATCCAAATATTTAGCAAATATGGAGTCCTTGTTCTCACAAAAAAAAACAAAATCTTTGAGTTTCAGACAAATACAGCACATTATACATGCACAATAATGTCATATTTTGATGCTGGCAAAGCCTCCTAGACCCATTAAGATTAGGTCTCAGTGAAAATTAAGTGCCACATGATGTCTAAACACACCTTCAACAGAGAGTCTGCCATAGCCTAACAGTCTCAAATCCCATACATCTAACCACTCCACAACAAACATGTCTTAGTGATTGGGGACTCCACAGACAGACCGAGAGAGAGAGAGAGAGAGAGTGACTGATTCTTTGCTCACTGGGCTGGATAAATACAAGATGATGGTGAGATGTCTTTCAAGTGACAGGATCTTTGATGTCTCAAGGGCCTTTAGGATCCTTTCAGCAAACAAATTTAACTATGACATGCTGGCTGTTTGTGTGGGGTTGAATTACTTGGGGTGCAAAACCTTGAGAGATATGCAGGGAGACATGTCAGAGCTCTCCATGCATGTCACAAATTCAGACAAGAGTCTGATTTTGAAAAAAAAACTTCCTTCTTCAAGAATGATGCCCAAGTGCAAATAAAAAACAAAGATAATTGACTTCAGTGATTGCCTAAATGCCTGCTGTCTTTCTGTGGAGATGTACCAGAATGGAACACGATGCTTGACAATCCTACTTACTTTGTAAAGGTTGACCTGTATCTCTCATTCAGAAGCTTTCACATACTGGCTAGAGCCTTTGCCGTCAAAGTCTGCCAACTGAACATTCCAGTATAGCCAACTTATCAAAACCTAAACAGGATTATATTATGGCGGCTCTGCTCAATGCCAGAAGTCTCAAAACATTGCCTGGTGTTGAGGCTTTCCTATTTAATTTCTCCAAGTCTTTTGGGTTTCTAATGTAATGACGGGAATGGATCCCATTCCTAAGTGAAAGATTGATTAAAGTTTGTGAAATTAATATTGTTTTACTCTATGATGTTAGTCAAATGTGCTCTTTACAGCACCCGCAATGTGCCCAGAATTGACTCCTGTAATTCATACAGAGTTACATGTATTGTTAGCATACCAAAATAAGACTGTAAATTCTTTTTTATAAGACCCATTGCTCCTACTACTATTGTAACTGTCTGGGTATGTTTCTTCCACACTGCTGTCATTTGTGCCTGCAGATCCTGATATTTTATAAATTTGTGCCTCTTTGTAAGTAAGACACTGTAATCAATGGGTGTAGCAGTTTCAATGATCAATACTGTTTTTGTCTTCTTTTCATGGACTACTATATGTGTTTTTCTTACATCTATTTTTTGAACTGTTGGTATTGGATGATCCCATGTGATGTAGACTTCATTCTATTTTTTGAACTGTTGGTATTGGATGATCCCATGTGGTGTAGACTTCATTCTATTTTTTGAACTGTTGGTATTGGATGATCCCATGTGGTGTAGACCTCATTATTTTCTGTAATGCTTTGTGGCTCATGTTTCCAATGCTTCTCAGCTATTTCAGTGCAATAATGTTTGCACAATCCCCAGTGCAACAGTCTTTCCACTTTATTGTGCTTTCAATATACAGGTCCTTACTAATTTATCACATCCAGCAACAAGATATGCAACTGTTTCCACTTCTGTTTTACAGACCCTGCATTTGCCTGTTTTTGCACACGTTCAATGAACTTTGTAAACCAACATGTATGCAGTCCACTACCCTGGGCTGCTAATATTAACCTTTCATCTTTTGGTTTAATTTAACCTCTTCTTAAGCATCCTGATTAACACGAGGTCAGATCCTGACTGACATGAGCTTGTTCCAAGAGTTTTCTGTACTTGCAACTATACTTATGCCTTTTCCACATTTCTTGCCTTCTCATCAGATCCATCTCCTTATATTCTTTCCTTTGTTTTTTAGCACATTCACTTGCTGCCTGATTTTGTCTGTTTCTGGTATGGTTTCTGTTCCCACTTGACAACAATATGCTTCTGCTAACCTAGGGAGGAAAGTCATCTTAAATTTGTTCTCTTCGCGTTTGGATCCGGTGAGGTCAGCAGATATATATGAAGTCTTGCGATTGCAGATCTATACATGTAATCAGTTTTGAGGAGGCCCATACCTCCTTCAGAATGAGGAATATATAATCTTGGTATTCACTGATTTTTATATATCATCTAGTAAGCATGAAGCATTTTTCTTTTTTTTTCCCCTGTCCAGCTGATCCAATACCTTTTGGGGTCAGTTAGTTACCTGAAAGCTGTAAGTTAGAACAGGAAGAGCAAACTGATTTATAGCTTGGACTTTATTTCTAGATATCAGGGCTGTTTCCCAGACTGATGTTTTCTTGGTGCTGCAACTTTTCTGCTTTAAATGCTGCTTTTGCACATTTGTCAAGACCAAACAACATTCTAATATCATCTGAGAAAGTTCTATCCACATCCACTTGTGCTTTCAGCTCCTCATCTGATGAACTATACAGTTTTAAATCATCCACAAAAAGAAGATGAAAAGTCTTTACACCTTGTTGTTGTCTGGGAGCCATATTGTAACCATGACTTAATCTGTTAAGTACACAGCTTAATGCGTTAAGGGCAAAACAAAAAAGCAGTGGTGACAAAGATACACCCTAGAATATCCCCCTTTGATTTTTTATCCATGGGATAATAATTTATCCTTTATCATAACTTAACTGCAAAGTGGTTTGCCACTGTTTCATGGTCACAGTAATGTAAGTGATAAATGTAGAGTGTAAGCCATACATTGGTAAGTGTGCCATTATCCATGAATGTGGGTTGCTGTCAAATGTTTTTTGTAATCTATCCATGCCATGCTTAGATTCTTCCATTTCCTACAATTTTCCATTCCAGCTTTATTTAACAACAAATGGTTACTTGTTCCATATGTCTTTCTTTTGTTACCCTTTTGTTCTTTTGTCATGATTGATTTCTCTACTAAATGACCATAAACTCTGTTGGCATCCATTCCAGTGGATATAGTTTATACATCATTTAGAAAGCAAGTTATTTGTCTATAGTTTTTAGGAAAGTTTGCAGGTTCACTTTTAAGAGGAGTATTGTTTTTGCTGTTGTTAACCAGGTTACTTTTGGTTTGGGATGCACATATAAGTAGGTCTTACTCAAGGCTGAATCTTCACATAATGATAATACTTTTAGCCAGAAGTTAGGTACTGCATCAGGGCCTGGGTTTTTTCACTTAGGAGCTTTTCTGGCCTTTACTTCATCCCATTTCATATCCTGTACATTTGAACTTCTTACATTTTTTTACTTCTATCCATTTAGCATCTTTGTTATGTTCTGCATGGTCTTCCCAGATATTTCTCCAAAATGTGTCTATTTCTTCTTTTTGATGGTGTATCTATTCCTTTTGCTTTCTTTCTCAGTTCTCTATAAAACCTTTTTGGATCTTCAATTAATTTCTTATTTTGCCCATTTCCCTTATATTTATCTTTATATCTTCTAAATTTTTCTGCTTGTGCTGCTATCTTTAGTTTATTATTTGCAATAGTGTATAATAAATCCTGGTCTGTTATAATACCATGCATTGCTTTTATTGTGTCTGTCTTTCTAAGTATTTTTGTGGATCTGTTCCCTCTGCTATATTTAGTAACACTTCTTGTCGTAATTGCTTTATAGTTTTCTCTGTTCGATGTTTCCGTGATGGATTTGATTTCTCCCCTTCCTTTCCTTCATTGCCCTGTATTTTTGTGGTAAGACGTTATCCGTTATTAATTTAGTGGCACATTAATATTTCCTATTTGATTCTATCACATGAATTTTGGGTAATAGTCTTGATTACCTTGTTCATTTTTTATCAGACTTCTAACATTTTGGTTTTATGACTTTCTGTAGTCTATTTCTTCCATCAATCTTAATATGTTTATCCATCTCTATTAAATCAAGCAACTCTTCCCTTAGATCCTTTTCTTCCAAAATGAGGACACATTCTTTATTTTCCATTTCTTGCTGGTGTTTTACAGAAAGTTCTAGAACATCTTCCTGTTACATATTCTCTTCAGCTGCATCGTGTGTCATCCATTGCTCTTTCATATGGGAGCTCACTGGCCTGTCACTCCGCAATATTGACTGTGTCAGAGCTACCACTCTTCCATGCTCTTTCCCTTGCTGTGCAACTCCAGCTGAACTTTTGTACTGGTTTCCTACTGACAGCTCCAGAGTATCTTCATATTGCAACTGATTAGATGCTTCCTGTTCCACCTGTTTATCCTTAATTTGGGGACTCATTATTCCATCATGTTGTGATGTTATCATAGTTGAATTTTCTACACTAAATCCTTAACTTTACAGATAATCCATTCCTTTTAACTTCTGCATTACTAATCCTCTTTTCTACTCCCTCCTTTGTTTCTTATTTTTATATTGTAAAAGTTTCCATAGCTGGATGCCTTTGCCTGAACTTTTCTTCAAATATCTTTGGTGCCACTTTTTTTTATTGATTAGTTTTGCTTTCTCCTTTGCATAAATATTGCACCATATCAAATATCTTTTTCTGTACCATGTCCATATTTCTTCTTCAGATGTCTTCTGCTCCACCAGTTTCTTACTTTGGAGACTCATTGATCCATCATGCTGTAACATAACCTGTGATCTGATGTTGTTAATTTTAAGTCATTCCTCAATTCTTGGGTTCAGATCTGATCCTCAGATCTGACTCAGACACTTCTATCAGCTCATGGATCACTGAAACTTTCAAGATCCTCCCTGTACGATAATGCCCTAATCTTCTAACATACCCCAGATTTAGTTTGCCACCTTATCGTATGTACGTGGTCACTACTTTACTCTCGAGTTTAGAGACTTTTGTATTGTGAGTGAGAATGTATTATATCTTTATAACTTTGCATTCTATATCTTTAATAGTTCCTGTATCTTTGTAGCACATCCTCACCTTTTCCAGTAACATATTTAGTTACCTGTGTACTCTTAATTACCATCACTGGTATTTCTTCTTAGCATACGTTTAGTACATCTAATTTTACCATTGTTGATCTCTTTTTCTCTTTCTTACCTCTTTAAAAAAAAAAACTTTCTCTCTTCAAATAGTTTGAACTCACTATAGAATAATGTTTGAGAAACCTTCTGGTTTCAAGAAATGTAAGGGCTATGGCCAGAAAATACCTTTGTCTGGCATACATTCCAAATGAATGCAATGTTTAGAACCATTTATCTTGACTCCAGTTGTTATATGTGTAACACTTTTAACAATAGGGCCCTTATAGGCAGAAAAAAAAAATTAATCCTTAAAGGTTTGCTTCCCTCTAAATCTGCATCAGCATCATCTGGGGCTCAAACCAATTGCCACTGTTGGCCCTGGATCCAGTTTCCTCTAGGCTTCCTTCCCCTTCTTGGAGCATTCTCCAAGGCATCACCATTTGAGACCATCATCAATAGCATCTTTGGCATGTTCTTCCAAAAGTCTCACTGAATCCAATGTGGACAGGATGATGATGATGAAGTTCCGCTTGATGCAGATTCAAAGGGGGATCTTTCTAGCTTTGATCCCATTGGGTCCAGAGACCCTTATTAGTACTACTCCCCCCTTGTTGGTTCCTGCAATCTGACCACTGGTTTTGGAGACATTGGATCTGAAGATTCCACAGTCATCCACATCAGATCCAAAGATACTGTTATCTTTGACTCCAGTGGAGTCTCTGAGTGGACCTGCACCAAGCCACTTGAAGCTGAATGACTCTTAGAGCCTCAGCATAGATGCTGGAACTGAGGTGCTGGAGTTGACTCTGAAGCTATTGGTGCCATCTCTTTGTCTCCTAGCCTTGGTGCTAGATAGCTTGACTCCAACTCCCTATTCGAGTAGTCTGCCTTTGGGGCGGAGGGAGCTTAAGGCCCATAAGCATATCTTCTCTGAGCCATCGGTCTCCTTATCACTGAGGCATTCTGCATTTGAAGTAGTGGAGAGAGCTTTCTCTCTTCCTAGAGTTTAGGCATCTCCTCCTTCTTCAGCTCTGACTACCCTAGCCTATTCATCTCTGCATCTAGAGACTCAACCAGCTTTTCCACTGGGACAGTCAGCAGGGTACACTAATTTCTTCTGACACTTCTCTGAAGCATTAAAGAGAAGTTCCCACGCAGAAAAAGTGCAAAAGGAGGCGCCTAGATTGTCCACATTAGTCTGTCACAGAAGATGCTGACTTTGAAGAGGGGCAAGTGTCCCCAAAGTCATTACCCAACGACATATCATTTAGAGACATTCTGGCACTCCTAAAGCAAAGGGATAGTTGATCTCCCAAAAGCCCTTCCAACAGGAGTCAGTATTCTTGGAGGCTTTTGGAGCTGGCCTGTTAACCACTTGGATGACTCTGCCTGCCAATGAGCTCATTAATTTGGTCTCTTGACAGGTGTGGAAGGAATCTGATACCATTGAACCTATCCCCAAGGGACCAGATAGGATACAGGACCACCTAAAGAGAGAACCTTTTGGAGCATGAAAGTACTGGTTGATGCCATGGTCATAACGGCATCCATGAAGAAGGAACTAGTGGAACAAAGTTCCTCTGTCCATCCCCCTAAGAGGGAGTCTAGAGCTCTGCTCAGATTTGGGAAGGGTGTTTAGGCTTCAGTGACCTTTGCTCTTCGGTCACTGAACTATTTGGCACACTTCACATAACTCGAGAGGGATCTGATTAAGCTTACTGCTGGCAGCATGTGTCTTGCTTGAATGGTTACTGAAATATTATAAGCTGTTCATACAACATTCCAAATTTAATATTCACTGCCTTCACTTTGGCTTATAAAATGTAATTTAAAGCATTGAACTGAATGAATGTCACCAATGTAAAGATTAATTTATTCTGAATACATTTACAGTTTTCTAGTAACACGTATTAATGGTTTTAGAGATATGAATATTTGTTTGAACTGTAAGGTGAATTTTTTTTAAATGCTCGAGCCACGCCCACTGGGAGTTAAAAGTACACACTCAAAAGGGCTGTCCTGGAGGGAATGAAAGCCGGTACTGCATTTGCAATCAGACATAAGCGCTGTAGCACTCCGTGTGTAGTCTAAACTGTAGCAACTGCTTGTTACATTGTAGAAAACAGTTTGCTACAGTTTAAAAGTTATTTATTAAACTAAAAACCTGAGCACTCAAGGCAGGGTACAAACTGCAGTGTGCTACAGTTTAAAAGAGAAGATATTTGTTGTTTTTTTTTTATTTTTAACTAAAACCACCCCGTGGAAGCAGGGTATAAATTGTAGCAACTGTTTTCTACATTTATAGCAAACAGTTTGCTACTGTTTAAAAGAAGAAATTATTTTTTAATAAAATTTGCAGAAGAAGGGTCAGGGGCAGGACACAGAAATGGGGCCTGAATGGCTAGGGCAGGAGGAAGGTGGGTGTGTTGTGCATCGGGCCACGTGGGTGGTGTGCCAGTAGAAGGAATGGACTTTTTATTTTTGCTCTTCTCTTGAAGAGCTGGGGTGGGGGTGGATGCATGGATTGGGTACTGCAGGAAGCATCCTGCAAATTTTGCAGAAGTTCTTTTCTTTTGTGCTGTTCCCTTGAAGAGTGGAGGGGGTGAGGGGGTGCTAGTTTGTGGGAGCAGCACAGAATGCTGATTGAGGTGTAATAGATTTCCAGCCTTAGGGAGTAGGATGTCTCCCACCCTTGAAAAATATTAAATCACAGTTTGGCCTATGGCAAACATTTAATGACCCTATCTTGAATGAACTGACAATGAACTATGTGTTAAAGCATATAAATAATGCTTGCCATATAAACAGGAGTTAGATTTCATGAAGTTCTGTTAAAGGCAGAAGCGTTCATATAAGTAATGCTTGTCATATAAACTGGAGTTAGATTTCATGAAGTTCTGTTAAAGGCAGAAGCGTTCATATAAATAATGCTTGTTATAAAAATTGGGAGTTAGATTTCATGACATTCTGTTAAAGGCAGAAGCATTCATATAAATAATGCTTGTGATATAAACTGGAGTTAGATTTCATGATGTTTTGTTAAAGGCAGAAGCATTCATATAAATAATGCTTGTGATATAAACTGGAGTAAGATTTCATGAAGTTCTGTTAAAGGCAGAAGCGTTCATCTATTTAGCATATTTTATTTTTCAATAAAGAAGTATCAGTATCTAAACAAGCTGTAACTGCTTGATTACTTTGAAATCTCAGATTAGAATTGTTACGGTTTGTGGTTCTTTTTCCTAATTTTAATGAGGCTCAGCCAGGTAACATTAATGTTCATGAATTACCAGTTTTCCCAGTGTTTCACTCTCTCTCTCTCTCTCTCTCTCTATCTCTCTCTCTATATATATATATGTATATATTGTTTCACTGCATTACATTGACACCACGTCAATGGCCGATTGATCGACTACAAAAGGTCGACTATATATATATATATATATATATATATATATATATATATATATATATACACACACACACACACACACACACACACACACACACACACCTTGCAAAGTAACATTTTTTTCTCTTAAAAAGATCCTTGATTACATAGCCCATTCATGGTATACAGCATGTATCTGCATACTTTATTGAGTATTCTATGTAAAAAAAATAAACAGTGATGATTGACGGGTTACACAAGTAGTGGGAACATTTCTTTGAAATGCTATATCCCTTGTAAGGTTATAAAGTATGCCATGCAGTAGCTTATCTAGGTATGAGAAGTATCCAAGTGTTACAAAAATAGTCATGCACTGTTAATCCAAAGCAGATACTCCAAGGTTTTCATCTAGACTTGGATTTGACAGACTGAATGATACTATATAATGAACAGAGAATTTAAATTCCTCAGTGTTCTGCTGTCAGGAGCCTTACTTACAAAGCCTCAGAGATGTCATTTTGTTTGTACCTGACTAAGAGACATTGATTTTCCACATAAGCAAATACAAATGGAAGAGCATATTTTTTGTTGTCATTCCAAAGAAAAAAAAAACAGTAAAGGCAGCTGAAGAGAAAGAAAGTTCATCATAGGGAACACTGCTGCTGTACGGAATTCCTTATGCCTGGGAATTAGTAGCAGGCAGATGTCCATCTGTTCTGACTCTCAGAGCTTTTAGGCACTCCCTGATTTCATCATCTGCACTAGCTGTTAACTGATACGTGACTAGTAGGTAGACAGCAATGTGCACCATCTTCAAAGAATTAGTCACCTGTCCCTTTCAAAGTTACTTTTAGAGCGTTTGGTATGCTCAATTTTTTTTTTAACTTTAGAGCATTGTTTTGATTTATTTGTTTTAATGTCTTGTCAAGGATTTTGAATTAAGTTTATCTGAATCAACTTCTTTTATGGTCCATGACCCCCCTCTCCCCACAAATAAATAAATAAATAAATAACAGGTGTACCGTGTCAGCTGAACTTCAATTCCAGCTAAAGATTTGCATTTGCAGTACCTTTCCGGTAAGGGGAGAACTACAACATTTCCATCTTTGGGCACTATGTAACATTTACTAAGGTACCAGCTGCAGTTCAGGCATCCAGCACTTTACAGGGACAGCCATGTGACAGTGCTCAAAGAAAAGCATCTCTTCAAAAAGAAAAAAACACACAGAAAAATGGATACATTTAAAAGTATAGTGGTTAAGGGCCAGCTGTCCAAGAGTTGGAGGCCTTAGAGAGACACTCAGTCCCACTGAGACCTGAGGGTGTTGACGCCAGGAAGGTATTGGTTCATCCACTTCCTTTCCCAGTGCTTACAGCTTTTACCTTTTCACCATCTGCCCTCATGTGCTCAGATGCAGACACTGAGATTATAACTAACGGGAGCACTCACTCCTTTAACAAGGCAAAGCCTCTGAGCTGGATGCTGGATTCTTTGTGCCTAGGACATCGGGCTTTCACCGTTTCTTAACTGTGGTATCTAATGCATTCTCCCAGGATAGTGCAACCATTTTAATAGCTCCAGATGGCTCATCTTCTCTGATGCTGCCTGCCTTTCTCCTTTAATGGAAGGCTGTAACACATCTTAATTTCACAAAGAGGATTGAAGCCTGAGGATCAAGATTCTGGCCTACTGGCATCTGCTCGTGCCTCTACAGGTTTTGATGTTTTATTTTGGGAGATGCTCCATTTAATGGGGAAACACTTAAAATGGGGGACAACAAGATTTCAGAATCTCTTAAAAGCTACTTGGGCTTTTAGGGCACAAAGCTGAAAAGCCACAGCATTTCTTCTGTAATCTCTCTAAAGCAGCTTCATTAAAGTTTGTTTCTTATTCCCATCAGCTCTATTCACAATCACATGAAACCTAATAGATTCTACAGGTGAGAACAACCTAGTAAATATCTGTACAGAAACTCCACAGCAGAGCTAAACGTGGTATCACTGGATGCTGCTAGGAGATGTGATCTGACTCCATGAGACATTATGCTCTCTAATATCAAAGAGAACAGGGTACTGGATGGCCTTTCAAACAGGCATGTGCTTGAGCTTCCTTAGCCTTTAGAAAAAATAAATGTCAGACCCACATCACAACATATGAAGGGGATATTCTAAAACAGATTGAAAGCATGGTTTATGATGCCCAAGCTAAAGGTGTGAGAACGAGAATAACAAGACTTCCCAGACTGCTTCTGAGGTGGGTGCACAGGAAGTCGAATGTGGGTAGGGTGGTACTGAAGCCTACAGTAGGTGTGTAGCTACAGGCATAGTAATTAGAAGACATATACGTCTTAGAATTGAGACCTTACCAGAGGATATCAAAGGACAGTTGCTTAATACCCATTGGAGCAAGAACCTTCTGATGGTCTCCCTTCTCAGGAAATCTTTAAGAAACCAGAAGAGAAGGACAAGGCCATGGAGTATGTCAAGCAGTTATTGATATACTCATACAGAGGTACCTTAGGAACTATTCTACTAATCATTGCCCAATTTGTACCAAAACATTTTAAACAAAACAGAACCTTAGAAATAAGGCAGTTATCTAGGTTATGTTTAAAGGACATGGCAAGTTGCACTGTTCAGTAAGCAGGGGAATTTATTCCAGAGGTTTGGGAGGCACTGAGACGTTTAGACATGCAGAACTACAGGAGGCCCAAGTCAACTGGGTCTGTTATTGTGCAGTAAGCATGACAGAGATTTTCTCCTCAAAAGCTTATAAGACACTGAATAAAGTGATAGAGCTTCCAGCCTCTCTTGCTAGCTTAGGGACTTTATGTTTGTGATCCGTAACAAGCTGCATACCCCAGGGATTGGTCTTGAGGCCTCTCTTATTTGGGATATACTTCTCTGAGGTGCAGGCCAAAACCAGTGGACTATGGCTGACCACGTTTGCAGATCACTGCAAGCTGGGTGCAGTCATCAATTTCCCAAGTGATGTGCACGTCCTCCAAGAGGGTCTCACCCAAACAAAATGAGTGGTGCCAGAAACATGGCCTCAGGCTGAATGCCAAAAAAATGCATCATCATCCCCTTTGGGGAGAGTGACATTCTCACATATTATTACATTAATAACAATGTCTTAAGCACACAATCAGTAATGAGGGATTTGGGCACCCAAGTTGATAGCAACCTGACTTTTGACAACCATGCTGCTTATGTTGTATGGAAAGCTTTCTACATGGCCCACCTCATAAGTAAGGGTAACTCATCCATGGACAAAGAGGTCATAACATCCCTGTATTCTTCCCTTATAAGGCCAATTATTGAGTACAATTCCCCCTTCGGCATGTACATTGCAAAACACATGCACCAGCTGGAAAGACCACAGAGGTTCCTCACCAGGAGAATCCAGGGCCTCAAACATCTACCCTACACAGATAGGCTAAAAGCCCTATCCCTTTACTCAGTTTCATACAGACTCCTCAGGGGGTGACCTCTGTTTGGCATATAAAGCAATATCAGACCCCACCTTGATGGGACTGCTGCATATCTGCAATTCAATCTGCACTCAAGCAACCCATACGCACGACCTCAGCCTGGTCTGTGATATCAGTAGGACTTGTTGACAGGACAGATTTGTGTCCCAGAGACTCCCCCATCTGTGGAATAGACTCCCCCTCCATGTCAGAGCACCTCATTATCTCTTTTTAAGTGCAACTGGATAACTGGACGGGAAACAGAAAATACACCCCTGGGATTCTACCTGTGTCCCTGCTGGACAGGGGCTTTGGGTGCTGATTTGTCTAAACATGGGCCAGACTCTTGGATAGGATTATAAGGGCCTCAGAGCCAATAGCCTAGTAACCTCGTGTGGTCTTATGATCTTTTTGGTTAGGAACCTATGAGGTCTTTCTAATTGTATAATATGTTCAATGAGATACATCCTGAAGGGGGTGCTGTACTCAATAATTAGTCTGATCAGTGCTGAGTATAAAGGACTGATTACCTCTTTAGATGTGGAAGATATTCCTTTTGCAATTAGCTGTGCTAAATAAAAGGATTTCATGACAACCATTATCACACAATGGTTAGAAGAGAGGGAATTATTAATCCACGTTGCTAGGTTCCTGACTGTGTTTTCATATGACAGGGGTGTGTTATCTACACAGTATAATAAGGACAGGGATTGTCTGCCAAAAGTGACACAACACTACACTTTTTATGTCACCAAGAGTTTACCAGGGTGAGTTCATGCTGATGGGTTTGAGTGTTAGAGAGGGAATGAATACTCCCCCCCCCCCCCAAGTATGCAGTCATTTGCAAATGTGGTTAGCTAGAGGTCTTAGCTCTTTGCTTAGAAATCTGAGAAGTAAAGGCCAAAAAGGTGAGGTCCCATAACTGATTCTGAGGGACACTGCTGGTCACTTTCATGCATTCTGATGAAACTCCTGTAACTTGCACTGTGTGGGTTCTATCTTTCAACCAATTTGATATCCATATTGCCACATATGTTTTAATTCTTAATGCTTATAGCTTCTGTATGATGCCAACATAGGAAATGATCTCAAAGGCCCAAGATACACAATGGGTACTACATGGTCACTCTATACAGACTCCATAGCCCTGTCAAAGAAGTCTACCACATTTAGTAGACAGGATCTTCACTTCACAAAGCCGTATTGTTGGGGTCAAGCTTAATAAGATTTTTGATATCATATTTTATGAGGTCAGTTATAATCCATTCTATAGCGTTGCAGACCAGGCTTGTAAGACTGATAGGTCTGCAATTACCTGAGCTGGTTGTATGTTCACCCTTATGTAGGGGCATCTAAACTGCTGTGCAGCACTCATCGGGGACAAAATCGGTAGCTAAACTTAGGTTACACAGTTTAAGGAGTGTGTCTGTGAGGGCATTTTTAACACTATTAATTAATCAACTAGTTATATTGTCAAGTCCAATGGAGGAAGTAATTTTGGTCTTGATTGCTGCTTTTAGGAAATTACTTTTAGAAATATTTGAGGAGAATAAGGAATACAGATATTTTAAATCTTTAAACAGAAGCTTTCTTGGGTGAAGTTGGCAGTGAATTAGCTTGCAAGGATGCTGGCAATGTCTTTTGACCCAGAATAAGAGGCTTCATTTTGAATGAGTTCAAAGTAATATGGGGTATTTGTATTGTAACATAGAGATGGATTTATGATTATCTTTAGATTCAGAGGCCAATCTATAGACTATAATGTGTTTTTTTTCCATTTTTAATGCTTTTGATATTTTCCTTAAGAAGAGGAGATCTGCTGTATAATGTAAGGAGTTTTTTTTTTTCTTTTGTTGTAGAATGTATTTATGGTAGGGGATCACCACAATGGTTTATATTAGAATTTCCCAGGATGCTCGGCTCTGGTAGGGACTGGTAGCTCTATGCATTTCTCTAGATAGGTTTAGAGATCCTTGATGAAGCTTGCTACTGTGTCATGGTTAGGGATGGTGCAGTCGCAAGTCAGTTTTGATATTTCATCATAGAGTAGGCTGAGGTTGTCACTTACATTGTCTTTAAATTCAGTGAGGTTTGCTGTATGGGCTTTTGAGAGTTTAAAGGAGAAAGTCACAAGTTTGTGGTCAGACAACTCAGACCAGGAACAGTGTGTCCTCTAGCAGGCTTGTTTAATAAATGCACAAGGGAAGCTTTGTCAATTAAGTTTAGGAATATCCTACATTGGATGTAGAGGTGTCCCAGTTTATTGAAGGTTTGTTAGTAGCCAAAATAATGGAGTTTCTCCTAACTGGGAGATTATTTAGAACAGTGAGGAATCATTAGAGATTATCAGCAAATTAACATTTTCATGTATGTGTTGATGTCAGCTGCAACTGAACTGTGAATAACACCTCAACCACATTCTCAAATGGCTAGACTTGGCTAGTTTATCTGCACTGAAAAGGGAGTAAACGCCTTACAGCTAGAACTTTCACTGTGATGGTTTCAAATCACACCCATATGAAATCAGAAAGTTCAATAATGTTGGTCCGTTTCTTATATTATTTTGTACTTTTTAACTCCATTCGACTATTTGCTTCAAACATGAACACTGGAGTTTGAACCAAATAATTTGGTTGAATGTCAGAGGTTATGTGCAGCTGTAACAAGTGTAACACCTTGAGGTTTGAAAGAAACAGTTTACTGCATCAAATGCTAGAGGATTTCTGCAGCTATTTCAAAACTGTACAGAAGTCAAGAGGCCAAACAGTAGCATTCAAACTATTTGGCCATATGCAAAATGGTGACAGTGGGAAGAGTCATGTTCCAGATTTAAGGCTCCAGACTCCCACTTTAAGAGTTCACACTTCTTTGGGTCAAAAAAACAAAGCTTAACTTAGATATGTAGAAGATAAATTCACCTTCAGATTTAACTAAATTAAATAAGTTTGCCCCAGTTTCCAAACTCAGAAGTCTTAGTGTTAATAGACATTTGTTTCAATATCAAATGTATCAAAATTTGCTGGCTCTAAAGGCAGAATATGCATGTCAAACAGAAGTGGTAACACCTTCCAAGATCCTTGGACAGAAGTAAAAAGTGCCAACTGTAGTCAAATTATTGAGTCTCTCTGAGCGGGCACCTGGTTCTCCTCCTACACAGCTGGTTATCCATAACTTTAAACAGGTAGGTGATGGAAGTGTTGACACAAGGGGTTTCCCTTCCCTTCTTTTTTTGTCAGACCACCCTGATGGACTGTACTTTCACCCAAATCTACATCAAGTACGTCATCTGGAAAAGGATTACACCTTGCTCTGCCAACTACTTTGACATATCAATTCCTTTTTCAGAAGGAATGGCAATTCTTCTTTAGTCCAAAAACAGCAAGACGATGAAGACCAGCTTTGAATCTACTTTAAATGAATTTCTTAATATACTCAGGTTCAGAATTATTGTTATTTAAAACATTGTCCTTTTTTAAAACAAGGGTAGCATCTGTCTTCATTAAGTTTACAAGATGCATGTTTTTGCATGAATATCAGACAAAGCCACAACACATTTCTCAGCTTTATTCTCTTTTACAGAATATTATCAGTTTGTATTATTTTCTTTAAATTTGACACTGACTTTCATAGTATTCTTACTGATTGGGGAGTACTTGTGCAGCATGTCTGTGTTTGTATTACCTACACAACTGGTTAAAAGAAATATAATTATTATTAGAATACAGAAAGGAGCATCAGTCAAAGTCTTAGAAAGACAGACGCACTAAAAGAAAAACACAATATTAAAACAGATCGTGCTCATGTTTTACCCTTTCTAATAATAATAAAAAATACAAAAAAATTTATAGATGACCTTGAAAAGCTTTATAGGTAACTATGATAAGAAATGTTTGCAGCTCTATACTTGTATGTATTGTGAAATGTGAAATAGGACTGTGACTTTAAGAATCCATTTGTCCCACAGTGCAGAGTGTGTAAGGCTAGTTGATAAACTATCTGTGAGTAGTAATGAAGCTGTGAATTTTGTTTTTGCTGTGCTGCTATTCTGTGTTCTATTAAAGTTGCTCTTTTATTTCAAATACTGTTTTATCCTGGCATTACTTACACTGATTGTGAAGATGACTGGGTAACTAGAAGTGCACATTGTTGTGAAGATGACTGGGTAACTAGAGGTGCACATTGTTGTAAAGATGACTGGGTAACTAGAGGTGCACATTATTGTGAAGATGACTGGGTAACTAGAGGTGCACATTGTTGTGAAGATGACTGGGTAACTAGAGGTGCACATTGTTGTGAAGATGACTGGGTAACTAGAGGTGCACATTGTTGTGAAGATGACTGGGTAACTAGAGGTGCACATTGTTGTGAAGATGACTGGGTAACTAGAGGTGCACATTGTTGTGAAGATGACTGGGTAACTAGAGGTGCACATTGTTGTGAAGATGACTGGGTAAGTAGAGGTGCACATTGTTGTGAAGATGACTGGGTAACTAGAGGTGCACATTGTTGTGAAGATGACTGGGTAACTAGAGGTGCACATTGTTGTGAAGATGACTGGGTAACTAGAGGTGCACATTGTTGTGAAGATGACTGGGTAAGTAGAGGTGCACATTGTTGTGAAGATGACTGGGTAACTAGAGGTGCACATTGTTGTGAAGATGACTGGGTAACTAGAGGTGCACATTGCTGTGAAGAAGACTGGGTAAGTAGAGGTGCACATTGTTGTGAAGATGACTGGGTAACTAGAGGTGCACATTGTTGTGAAGATGACTGGGTAACTAGAGGTGCACATTGCTGTGAAGATGACTGGGTAACTAGAGGTGCACATTGTTGTGAAGATGACTGGGTAACTAGAGGTGCACATTGTTGTGAAGATGACTGGGTAACTAGAGGTGCACATTGTTGTGAAGATGACTGGGTAACTAGAGGTGCACATTGTGTCAGCACCCGAAAAGGAAGATGGCAACAACAGTAGCACCACCACAGATAGAAGACGTAGAAATTCTAGAGAAACATCCGTGGAAACCCTGTGGAATATAACAAAGAAGCCAAATGGGTAATACAGGTAAAAATCTCCATTATAAAGAATCTGGAATAAAATAACATCACTGTCACAGAGAGCAAGAGACAAAGTTAAGAAACGCTCTCATTTGGAAAACCGTGTCCGAGCTTCTGATTAAAAGTACAAACATCTTTGCATAATGAGTGTAACTAACCATCAATAAAGACACATGTGCTGCAGTGGTGGTGCTGCTGTAGCGTTGTCGCCTAACAGTTAGTCGTTGCACGTTTGATTCTCAGTTAGAGCGTCTTCTGTGTGGTGACATGCGTGAATGGGCCTTCCTTCGTTTAAGGTTGTGCGTTAGGCCCGGCAAGCCAGTACATAAAAATCAACTGCCAATCATTAGCGGGCCAGAGTTCCGCTGTGGCGACCCCTAACTGGGAAAAGCTGAAAGACACAAACATGCTTAATTCATTACTGAGATCAGCTTGATTAGCAATATGGAAAACTGTTGTCCTTACAAGTGAACTTGTGAGCCATCATCGGAAATGCTGACCAACAATGTATAAGTTGTAAACAAGGCTCGAAGATAGTCCACAATGTTACGGCTTAAAAAGCACTTGTCGCAATAGATTGAAAAGGTAATGAAAATATATAGTACAATATTATTTTGTTAAATAAAGCTAAAAATGGAGGTCTGCAAATAGGACTAAAAATCAGAATGCCTTGGATAAAATATAAACAAACATTTTACAGCATTCTATATTCTTGCATTTTACCATTCTTGTAGATGAAAAAGATAATTATACCATGACCCCCCATTAATATTCCAAAACATGCACGCTGATTGGCCAGCGTGCACGTTGTAAATCAACTTATACTAATGAAAAAAGGTCCGGTCGCCCGGACTTTTTCCATTAGTATAAGTCTCTTTTAAAACACTGTCTCGCTATGTTAAAAGAGTTTAACATAGCGACACAGGTTTAAAAAAAGCAATGGACATCTCCGTTGCTTATTTTAAAGCTGTCTCGCTATGTTAAACCCATTTAACATAGCGAAACAGTAAAAAGCAACGGAGATCTTGCTTTCTCTGTTGCTTTTGGCCACAGCTCTGATGTACTGCGTAGGCATGCACAGTACATCAGAACTGCCGCGGATACCAGACAGCTGCGGAAGGGCAGCAAAGAGGCATTATACAATGCCATTATTTAAGAAAAGTAATTATTTCTTTTCTTAAATAATGTCATAGTATAATAGCAATAACCCGCGCCTGGGTGTGGGTAATGCAGGATTTACCCACGGTTGTCTTTGTTTGGTTCCTAGGGCTTCGCCTTCGGGACCAAACCACGCCAACCGTGGGTAAATCCTGCATTACCCACACCCAGGCATGGGTTATTGCTATAATAACACACTGATAAATTACATTCCAGTTATTCTGAAAATGTGTCAGATTGCTTTACAACTGTACAATTAAAAGGCATACTATTATTTAGGTGCATGAACTCAGCAACAGATGTTCCAAAGTCATTCTTCATCAGCCCTGCAGTATTCTGCTATGTTCAATTCATCAAGTTGTTTATTTAACAAGTCAATCTATGTAAATAGCTTGAATCCAGAAAATAAAAAACATTCAGGTGATGTCTCACCTCTTTTATGTGTTTTACTTAAAGTTGTTAAATTAATGGGGCAAACAACTGAAAGTAAACTACATGTGGTTAAAACGTTTTTGTATAACATGAAAATGTCTTCCGGCCTTGATAAATATGTTAAGGTAGCATTTATAGTGATTCACCAAAAATATCAACCTGAGAAAAATGTCATATAAACTAACTGAAGCAAAATGGAATATAAAAATGTCTGTGACTAGTAGAGTCATCTATACAGCTTGAACAAGTAAGTAGAAATTAGTAATGAATGTTTTAGAAGGGTGGTATTCATAGTCATTACGAGAACGCGCACAAAGGCAATCGTCATGCTGTTGAACAAGCGCAGCGAACGCATGATTCATAGAGGCCATTTACTTCAGTGAGTAATGGCCATGACTGTATTATGCAAATACAAAAATAATGAAACGTAAATGAGACATGATTTAAAACAGTGTATGCTAATAAGCCCTTCTACCACCTGTTTCCGATTCATAGTCACAAATTGATGAGCTGTATGCAGATTCATTATAAATGGTGGAATCGTACCTTTTCTATCTACTTTGCAATCTGTAATGCTTTCCTTTGTTGGTAGAATAGCTGTTTTCCACTGTGAGATGCTTATCTTGGCCCAAATTTCTTGCACCCAGAGCAGCTCACCAGCCTGAAGATGGAGATAGAGGCAGAGAATAACACATTATAATTTTGAGAATAAGGAAATCCTTGGCAGATCCAAAGTGGACAGGGATGTTATAAGAATCTTAGTGAGCATGCATGATCCCCATAGGGGTATGGTGGGATGTGTGTTTGCCTATCCCTGTGGACACTAAGGTACATATAGCCCACACTATACTTGCCACAGACCGCTTCCAGAGACAGCCTGGGGGCACAGGCTTCTGCCTCTAGGATACTTCAGCAGTTCCTAAATGTACTCTTGACACATGTGGATCAGTACATCTATTTCCTGGTGTCACCTTAGTACCAAGCCTGGACTGTGAATGCCTTTTATGGGGTGGTACATTTCTCGGAGGTACTCCCAAGGGGGGTGGTACTGCAATAGGAAAGACTACAATTCTGTTACCTCCCAGGTAGTGTGTGATGCATGGGAGTGCATCATCAATGTCTCTGTTTAGCATCCTGGCTGTGTACGATTCCTATGTCTGGCACACTAGCTCACTGTACCACCTCTTCCTGCATGACAGGATGCCCAGTGGTCATCTTGTAGGTAAGTGTAAACATTTAAGTAGTTATTCATGGTAAAATGTATTGCTTAATACTAAACCACTTTTTCTTTCTTTAGCTCCCCCCTTTTTTCTCTCTTTTTTCTTTCTTTCTTTTTTTAGGTGATGCTGGAAATCCATTGGAGCCATGGATTATGACACCAGTGAGAAACTGAAGTGGGACTGCAAAAGACATTTTCAGTACAGCTCTGTCTGGGCACATATTGTCATCAAATGTGTATGTTGAATGTTAAAGAGTAGCTTTATATGTCTGGATGATTCTGAGGATGCCTTTCAGTATGACTCAGCTACTTCATGGAGGATGTTTATTGCATTTTGCATTCTGTATAACATTATCATGTGCCAGTCTGATGATGAAATGACCCATTCTGTCACTGCAGCTTCCAGTTGCAGTCCTACTATGATTAGTAAATACCAGCCAGCTACAGTAGTAAGGGACCCCATGTGGCAGACTCATCCATGGTATACAGCAGTGCCAGTAAGTCGCAGGCAGTGGCCCAGATGCTTCAGAGCCCTTCTCATCAGACAGCGGCTATCCCCATTCCATCGTCGATTCCTCCTCCAACTATTCCTCTGAGCTCAGAGCCGGAGTTCGTGGGAGCCGGGACCGTCGGCACGTTGGAGCCGATACCACACCTTTTGGCTCCGTCGTCAGCTCTGATCTCTTCCATGGTTCCATCCTTGGAGGGATCCAGGCGCTGGGACTCCCTCGTCGGCTCCGAGGGGGTGAGTGGCATCGGACCCTTGTCCGACCCCATTCTCCCTCTCGGAGCCTCGGCGCAGGTGAGTTCGGCCCCGACATCGGCCTCGGAGCCATCCCTCTCGGTGCCAGTTGGGGTCCTTATCTCTTCTGAGTGGGGACCTTCTTCCCTGCCTAATAGGGGTGCTTTTGAGGTCATGAGGAGTGTGCTGGCCCCTGTGCCTGCTCCACGGTCAGCTCCCTCAGCTCCTCCCACTGTTGTGCCTGCTACGGTCTCTACCCATCCTCTCGACCCCGACCGCAGAGATCCAATGCCTCAGGTTCCCTCATTGGGAGCATCCTCCTCTTCCGAGGCCTCCCCTGATCCATCAGGGGAGCCCCCTCGGAAAAGGAAATGCAAGAGGAAGCATGTGGACTCTCCTGAGTCCATCACATCCGATACCGACTTGGATGAGTCAGAAGGGTCCCCACGGTCCCCCTCTGAGGATGTCTCCTTTTCTGACATCCTTGAGATCCTCAAGCAGAGGGGGAACTGGTCTACCCTCAATCCTTCCGAGGATGAGTCGGTTTACCTAGAGGCTTTTGGTTCTCGCCCTTCCACCTCTTGGGTGTCTCCGCCCTTTGACCCCCTCATGGAAGTGGTGGAGTGGAAGGCATGGACGACCCCTGACATGATGGAACCTACCCCACGGAGGCCTTCAAAATTTATCACAGCCCCTTCTGATAACCAAGGGTGTCCCTGTTGATGCCATGGTGGTGGCAGCAGCCACTAACAAGTAGCTGGCTGATCTTTCAGTACCGATCCATCCTCCTAATAAGGAATCTAGGACTATGGATAGGTATGGCAAGTGAATGTTTTCTTCAGCGACCTTTACCATGCGGTCGCTGAATTACTTGTGTCATTTCACCCGCCTTCAAAGACACATGCTCAAAGAAATGGGTGATAATTTACAGGATCAAACAGCTGCGGGGTCTCAAGACAAAATCAACTCCCAGCTGGCAACCCTGAACTCGATTGTTAACTCCTCCATGCAGCTTATTTCCTATGCGGCCGATGGGGCGAGTAGTGTGCAGGCACAGGCATGGCCTTAAGGCGTCATGCCTGGATGCGGCTTTGTAACTTTGCTGACCCCTTCAAGGCGTCCTTCACTAACTCCCCCTTTGATGGTTCGGCGTTGTTTGGACCTCAGGTGAAGGATACTTTGACCAGATGTGAACAGGATGGCAAGACTCTCTCTCTGCCGTGGGAGTCCATTTTTCCACCCCATCTAGACCATACCCTAAGGGTCAGAAGGGTGGAAAAATGTGGTTTCGCAAACCACAGGGAGTTGCGCCTGACGCACGAGGTGAGTTCCCCTCTAGAGGCGGGGGGGAACAATAACAGATGCCACCCTAGGGGCAGAGGGGGTCCGCAGAATCAGGGTAGCAGAGAAGCTGTCTCTGGCCAGCCCTTCCAGCATCCCTGAGAAGCTGCCCGACTGTCCGCCTTCGGAGGCAGTCGGGGGAAGATTATCACTGTACCCAGAAGCCTGGCTTTCCATCACCCAAGACAGATGGGTACGGTCGATCATATCCGAGGGTTACGAAATTCCCTTTGTCCACACCCCAACACAGCCAAAAAGGCCCCTTCCAGATGTTCCACCCGGTCTAAGGGAACAAGCAGTATTAGAAATCTCAAAACTGCTAAGAAAAAGAGCCATACAACCAGTCCCAGCAGAACAGCAAGGATCCGGAATCTACTCCAAGTTCTTTTTGGTACCAAAAAAGACAGGGGACTGGAGACCAATTTTGGATCTCAGCAGGCTGAACAGGTCTGTCCAAAGAACGAAGTACCGGATGGTCACGCTACAGTCCATTCTACACTTTTTGGGCCAGAACAATTGGATGTGCTCTATAGACCTTCAGGATGCGTACTACCACATCAAGATGCACAGGCGCTCCAGGAGGTTTCTCCGCTTCTGGCTGGGGGCCAGTCACTACCAGTTCAGGGTCCTGCCCTTTGGTCTCACTACAGCCCCCCCGAGTGTTCACCAAATGCATGGCAGTGGTCGCAGCTTATCTGAGACGTCAAGGATTCCAGGTGTTTCCATATCTGGATGACTGGCTCCTTACCGCCACCACCAGGCATCAACTTCTTCAATCCAGAGATTACACCATTCAAACTTGCAAAGAGCTAGGTATCTCCATAAATTTTGAAAAGTCTGCCTTGTCGCCTTGTCAGTCTATTACTTTCATAGGCGCCATATTGGACACAGCCGAACTGTCCGCAAAACTGACCGCACAGAGAATTTCAGATATTCGCGGACACGTTCACATCCTTCTTCAGAGCAACAGAATCCAGGCCAGGTTTGTACTGAAGACTTTAGGTCTCATGGCAGCAGCCATTACGTTACTTCCCCTAGCTCGCTTTCACATGCGGATCCTTCAGTGGATGCTCTTTTCCCAGTGGTCTTTTCAACAGCTTCCATTGTCACACAGCATTTTAATCACCCAATCATGCAAGAAACACCTTTCTTGGTGGATGGTCTCACTTCAAGTCATTCAGGGCAGACTCTTTGTTCTCCCCCCCTGGTTGCTACAGTGACAACAGACACCTCCCTGATCGGGTGGAGGGGGGCATTTTCAGGGCAGGACAGTCTAGGGCACATGGCAACCTTTCGAGTGCCACCTGCACATAAAGCACATAAATGTCCTGGAGATGAGAGCAGTACTTTTAGCATTGCAAGCCCTTCAGGACTCTCTTCCCATCGGGACTATTGCAGTTCAGACGGACAATATGTCCGTAGTGTGGTACACCAACAAGCAGGGCGGAACCAAGTCCTATCCCTTGTGTCAAGAAACACTCAGACTTTGGCAGTGGGCAATCTCTTCTCAGCGGTTTCTGATAGCAACGCATATCCCCGGGAAGTCCAACGTCATAGCGGACAGGCTGAGCAGAGCCATTCTCATGCCACACAAGTGGTCTCTCAAGCAGTCAGTAGTGGAAAAGATTTTCTGAAGATGGGGTCAGCCTTGCTGCGATCTTTTCGCAACACCTCAAAACAGCAAGTGCCACGACTTCTTCACTCTCTTCCCAGCCACCCCCCCAGAGATGCTCTAGTCCACGATTGGCCCCGGGGTCTTCTGTACGCTTTTCCCCCCTTTCCATTAATCACACAGTTGATTCAGAAAGCTACCGCATTGAGATCCACAATGATCCTCATTGCCCCTTACTGGCCTCGACAAATCTAGTTTCCGTTCTTGCATTGTTACCTCTTGGAGCAGCCCTGGCATCTGGACCCAGTGCCAGATCTCTTGACCCATCAGTTGGGCGAGCTGCACCAGTCCCTCCCCTCTCTCAACCTCACAGCTTGGTTGCTCCAGTTCCAATCTTAGCCAGGCTTCCCTTTATTTCCCATTCGGTGCGTGACATCATTCTAGCTTCCCACAAATCTTCTACCAGGAGGATTTATGCTAGCAAATGGAAATGTTTCTCCTTCTGGGCAGAGACTAGAAACATGGATCCTTTCACGGCACCTATCCAATCAGTCCTAGATTTCTTGGCTGAACTTTTTCAATCAGGTTCTTCTTCGTCCATTATCAGAGTTCAGTTAGCGGCCATTTCAAATTTTCATGTTGGCTTGTCGGACTCCACTGTTATGTCCCATAAACTTTGTAAAGCCTTCCTTAAAGGTATCTTTTTACTTAAGCCCCCGATCAGAGATCCCCCACCACAGTGGGATTTGAATCTGGTTTTAACCTCTTTGATTCTCCCTCCCTTTGAACCTGCGGCTTCCTGTTCCTTGAAGTTACTCTCATGGAAAACTCTATTTCTAGTGGCCATAACTTCCACGAGGAGAGTCTCAGAACTTCACACCCTTTGCGTTCATCCTACTTATCTGGTTTTCCATAAAGATAGAGTGTCCCTCAGAACTAAACTTTTTTACCTAAGATATATTCTGAGGCAAATCTAAACCAGACTATCGATCTCCCAGTTTTCTTCCCTAATTACTCCAACAGAGCGGAACAAAAGTTGCATTTTTTGGATGGTCACCATCAACTCCGTTACTACCTGGACAGAACCAAGCAAGTTAGGAAATCTGAGCAGTTCTTCCTGTCTTATGCAGAAAGGAAGAAAGGCCTTCCAGTTTCCAAAGTAACCCTTTCTAGATGGTTGGCCTCTGTGATTACTTTCATCTATGAACTGAGGCATCAAGAACTTCCTTCAAAACCTAGAGCCCACTCAACTAGAGCCTTAGCTATGACAATAGCCTTTCAGGCTAGGTTGCCTATAGACTCCATTTGTGCGGCAGCCACATGGGCCTCTCCTCATACCTTTATTTCTCATTACAAACTGGACATGGCCTCCAGAAGCCGAGCTAACTTTGGTTCCACCGTCCTCAAGAGTGTGTTCCGATGAGCCACCCAGGGTTGAGGTGCTAGGGATGCGGTCCCATCCAGCAAGAATGAAGGCGAGATTGACAACTTAACATTGAGAAGTTATGTACCTACCATAACATTCCATGTTAGTTGTCTTCTTCTCGCCTTCTTTCTTGCGTCCCACCCTCCAACCCCCTAGCCTTGACAGACCGATAGGATCCTTCTGGGCCTTCTTTCATCCCAGCTTGGACTCCCATGGTTGCCTTTTCTTGGTATGTTATATATATATAGGTATTCCTCTTTCTCATTTGTTCTGAGATCAGAACTGCTATGGTGTTAGCTATCAAACGAGATCTGGGTAGTTAATGCCTAGCATTGTGGGATACAGGGTAGCCTCGAGCCAGTAAAAATAGCTCTCGAGCTTTAGTATAGGCCGAGTCAGAGCCAAGGATCGGCTCCAAACCCATTCAGCAAGAAAGAAGGCAAGAAGAAGACAACTAACACGGAACATTATGGTAGGTACATAACTTCTCATTATCAACCATGGAGTGGCTAAGGCCAATCTATTGCCAAGTGGGATAGGTCCATTTGAGTATAAAAAATTTAAACTGGATAGGCTCATAATGACCTACAAGGGAAGCTAGCCTAGTACTTACCTATGAACCTATATAAAATGTACAAAATTTGAAGGAAGATGAACTATTATTAAAGAAATATTAGCACAGATTAATTAGGTATAAAGACTTTTTGACAATCTATGCTTTACTGTTTCAATACATAATAAAAGAAAGCATATTTCAAAAATGAGAATAAATGTTTAAAGACTTAAGCACTCTTACTATGCAATTGCAACAATAAATTCAATGTCTTGCTGAATAGTATTAGTAATTATGTCAGAAATATTAAGAAACAAAAACCTGAGGCAGATAAACAACCATACTTTAATGTAGTCTCTATGCAGCTGATGAAATAAGAGCACAATTCAGTAGAACAGGAGATTGGCAGGGATAACTGAGGGTCTTTTTGAGTATGAATAGAAAAATATTTCCATTTAAAGAAAGAACTGTTAAGTGGTAAATGTTTTCTGTTTTAATTAATTTCATTCCTCTAACTGCAAGAGTAATTTATACATAAAGCTATTAGAAGGTGTAAAGTTCTTTCAGTACACTGTTGCAGCAAAATCCATTTCAGGCAGAAATTTCAAATGTATTACCCTTTCTTATGTTAAATTAGCATATCTCATTAGTGTCAGTGGATTGCAGATGTAAAAATCACCATCACTTGACAGCAGTATACTGATTGTTCCCATGTATCCATAACCATTTCCCAGAAATTTTGTTTTACTTGAATAAAGATTTAATAAAAGTAAAGCTCAGTTCTAATAAAGATTGGAATGATGTATAGTATTATATATGAATTTGTTATCTGCATTTCTTCTTTGTCTCACCCTCTTTTCTTTTCTTATTTTATGCATTACCTTGTGCTTCTTTATGTTGATTTTTCTACGGGTCTAGAATCTTTAGGAGTAGCCCAGCTGGGTACCTCCCCCCTCAGGGAATGTTCACCTTCTGCCTGTCCAGGGATGTCTTCCAAGGATTGAGGTGGTAGGACCAGTCCTATATGCATCCTAACATGTAGCAGCCTGGGAAGCCTGACTGACCGTGGGCTTTGGGACTTGGCTGAGGATGTAGTGGAACAGGTAGTGGACAGATGTCCTCAGCCAGTCTAGGAAGCTCTTGAGTGGATTGAAGACAAGCAGCCCCAAGAGGCACCAACCATTGCCCCACCACAGGCCTCTGCTCCCTGAACACTGGGGTCCTCCACTACAACACAGTTGACATGTTTGAGGTGCTGTGGGCTGGGGGGGGGTCTTTATGGGCTGAATTCATCATCCTCCTCCTCCTTCCTTTATCCTGTCTCCTATACCCTCTCACCTAATTCCCAAACTATCCACTTATATAAAAAAATGAAAAAATAAGGGATCAATCCCCCTTAAAAAAAATAGTAGCCCTCATCTGCTACCTCCTGTACCACAACACTCTGGATGTTTTCCTTCTGTGTTCTCCTCTGTGTTATGTCTTTCCTTTTTCAGTCTTTCCTACCCCCCTTTCCATTCTTTAAAGCAGACAACAAGTTGTCCACATAAGGCTGCCCCCATATAAACATACACAACCCCTTTATATATTTAAATGTTAATAATAAAAAGCTGCTCTGTCTACCACTTCCTTAACTCTTTCAGCAGCTTGCGCATACTCGTGTTTGTGCTCAATATCCCTGAATGTACAGAACTGTACAAAGCCTAATGTTTTCATGTAGTATTTTGCACATACTTAAGGATTCAGCTGCTTTATGCTTTTGCCATAAGTAGACATGATTATTGAAAAGGTTTCCATTTATTTAGCACGAATAACCTGCATATAACATATGGCATAGAGGCGTAGCTCCATTCTTAGCAAATAACCGCTACGCAAATGTCTATGAGTACCAGTCTGAGGGCGATTTTGAAAACTGCTTTGACTTCAAGGGTTAAAGTTCAAGCTGCAAATGATCTTGGTCTTAATGTTATATCCTATGTCATCTATAGCTGTTGTGTAATCAGAAAGTAGCACTGTATAGTAAGATTATTATTGAATGGGCTCACATAGATATGGACTTCCTGAAACTGATTATACGTTTAGGTGTATACTTGTTTGGCTAAATGTATATTCTTTGACTTCCTCGTATCCAGATATGGTGAAAGAGCTGAATCATGACAAAACAAATCTAATAACGCCATCCAACTGCATATTACGTAAGCATTTCTGAAGAGAAGGGAGGAAGAACTTAAACCACAAATGACACAAAACATGTAGCAACAAAAAGTGATAAAAAGAAAACTAAAACTATAAGAATCAAGGTCAAAAGAACAGAAAGTTGGAAAGTGTGCAATTACAGAAAATTAATGGCACACCAGAGCACATTTGTATTTTATGTAGTCGATTAGAGTATTTGTATTTGGACTGGGTATCTAGCCTGTTTTCAGCAGATGCCCATGTTGGTGCTTATACTTTCCAGGGGTAATGCAGCCTTAGTGCCACTCGTTCCTTTTTTTCTATAAATGCCAAGACACCTTTAGGCTTCACCTGTGGCATACAGATTCTCTGTTTAACGTCTGTCCTGAAAGATTATACTTGAGGAGTGCAGCACTCCCCCTTAGGATTACCCTTCAGGAGTGCAGCAGTCCCCCTTAGGATTACCTTTCAGGAGTGCAGCAGTCCCCCTTAGGATTACCCTTCAGGAGTACAACACTCCCCCTTAGGATTACCCTTCAGGAGTGCAGCAGTCCCCCTTAGGATTACCCTTCAGGAGTGCAGCACTCCCCCTTAGGATTACCCTTCAGGAATGCAGCAGTCCCCCTTAGGATTACCCTTCAGGAGGGCAGCAGTCTCCCTTAGGATTAACTTTCAGGAGTGCAGCAGTCCCCCTTAGAATTACCCTTCAGGAGTGCAGCACTGCCCCTTAGGATTGCCCTTCAGGAGTGCAGCACTCCCCCTTAGGATTACCCTTCAGGAGTGCAGCACTCCCCCTTAGGATTACCCTTCAGGAGTGCAGCAGTCCCCCTTAGGATTACCCTTCAGGAGTGCAGCACTCCCCCTAAGGATTACCCTTCAGGAGTGTAGCACTCCCCCTAAGGATTACCCTTCAGGAGTGTAGCAGTCCCCCATAGGATTACCCTTCAGGAGTGCAGCACTCCCCCTAAGGATTACCCTTCAGGAGTGTAGCAGTCCCCCATAGGATTACCCTTCAGGAGTGCAGCACTCCCCCTTAGGATTACCCTTCAGGAGTGCAGCACTTCCCATTAGGATTACCCTTCAGGAGTGCAGCAGTCCCCCTTATGCTACACAATGCACTGTCAGTAAGCACTCAGTATGGGACTGGACTCCCAGCCTTTTGATCTTCCCAGTACCAAAGGTGCGTGTCCTACCTGCTGATCTACTGGCACTGTTGATCAAGTTTTGACACATGAATGGTTAGGAAAAGGTGAACTTTAACAAAAATATGAAAGGTTGAAAATGGCACCTCAAGACAGAGGCCCACATGGGAAAGAGTTCACAAAATCTATAGAGAAAATAGGAGAAAGAGACACATTCAGGTTCTGTAATATAAAACCAGAAAATTCTGCAAATCTTGTGGCTAGCTGTGATATATTTACAGCTGATTGCTTGTTTATTGAAATCATAATAATATGATTAGGGTGATGCAATGGAAACTGTGTAAATAGTATACTATGCAAATAGTTGAGAAACATGCCAAAGATGTACTACGCAGGGTTTTCAGAAATGGAAAAGCAGTGGTGATGTGAGTTCACCCAATATCAGTGATAAGAAAACTAGAAAGTAAAACCAGAAACTGTAGCTATAGAAAAAAGGAAATAAATACAACACTGCTAACTGAAATAGTCTTACCTAGTGATTACAGTGTCCTGCATACAACACTGCTAACTGGAATAGTCTTACCTAGTGATTACAGTGTCCTGCATACAACACTGCTAACTGAAATAGTCTTACCTAGTGATTACAGTGTCCTGCATACAACACTGCTAACTGAAATAGTCTTACCTAGTGATTACAGTGTCCTGCATACAACACTGCTAACTGAAATAGTCTTACCTAGTGAGTACAGTGTCCTGCATACAACACTGCTAACTGGAATAGTCTTACCTAGTGATTACAGTGTCCTGCATACAACACTGCTAACTGGAATAGTCTTACCTAGTGATTACAGTGTCCTGCATACAACACTGCTAACTGAAATAGTCTTACCTAGTGATTACAGTGTCCTGCATACAACACTGCTAACTGAAATAGTCTTACCTAGTGATTACAGTGTCCTGCATACAACACTGCTAACTGGAATAGTCTTACCTAGTGATTACAGTGTCCTGCATACAACACTGCTAACTGAAATAGTCTTACCTAGTGATTACAGTGTCCTGCATACAACACTGCTAACTGGAATAGTCTTACCTAGTGATTACAGTGTCCTGCATACAACACTGCTAACTGGAATAGTCTTACCTAGTGATTACAGTGTCCTGCATACAACACTGCTAACTGGAATAGTCTTACCTAGTGAGTACAGTGTCCTGCATACAACACTGCTAACTGAAATAGTCTTACCTAGTGAGTACAGTGTCCTGCATACAACACTGCTAACTGAAATAGTCTTACCTAGTGATTACAGTGTCCTGCATACAACACTGCTAACTGAAATAGTCTTACCTAGTGATTACAGTGTCCTGCATACAACACTGCTAACTGAAATAGTCTTACCTAGTGAGTACAGTGTCCTGCATACAACACTGCTAACTGGAATAGTCTTACCTAGTGAGTACAGTGTCCTGCATACAACACTACTAACTGAAATAGTCTTACCTAGTGAGTACAGTGTCCTGCATACAACACTGCTAACTGAAATAGTCTTACCTAGTGAGTACAGTGTCCTGCATACAACACTGCTAACTGAAATAGTCTTACCTAGTGATTACAGTGTCCTGCACACTAAGAGACAGGACACTAAAACTTATATACATATACAAACAGAAACCACAATGTATTGGAGGAATGTAATTTTAATAGTTCCAATAGCCTCAGGAGCAACTGGGTTAATAAAATTTGCAAAGATATTTAAATATGGTATCTGATGTGCATTTTCATTCATTCCTCAGCTGTTGGGTTCATAGGGTCATAGAGGTTACTAGCTGACCTAAAGCCTTTACAGTCCTAGCCATGTTAATCCCAGATATCCCCATTTGTTCTTTTTGGGTAGTTCGCAGAACAAATTTATGAACCAAGTGGGTCTTTGATAAACACTGGCTACCCCTGTCCATGAAGGGCATAGGTGCCACCCCAGGGGTGAATTTGTGGTTTCCCATCCATTTATCTAGTATGTGTTTAATTAGGGTCAGTGAGGAGCTCTGTTTTACATGAATAGGAAGTCTCTGGGAGACGTATCTGTCTCTCCAGCATGTTCTGTTAAATGTCACAAGCTAGGTTGAGATCCCTAGAGAGATTGACTCTTGTGCCATTTGACTTGTGGATGTGCAGCTTTTCCATTAGGGCGGGGTTGGAGATTGACCTATAGGTCATGCACAAATCACTTCTCAGCAGCCTATAAGATACAGAGTAAATTGACAGGGCTTTCAGCCTGTCCATGTAGGTCATGGTTTGGAGTCCCTGTATTTTCTTAGTGAGAAAACCTCTGAGGTCTCTCCAGCTGCTGCAGGTGTCTGGTGAAGTATATGCAAAAGAGTTGTACTCTATTAGTGGTCTGATGAGGGTCAAGTTCAGTAGAGTTATAACATCCCTTAACCTGGATGCTACACCCTTGCTTATGAGGTGTGCTATGTAGAAGGCTTTCCTTACCACTGTGGAAACTCGGTGGTCAAAGTTCAGATTGCTATCAACCCATGTTCCCAAGTCTTGCATCACTGGGTTGGAACTCAGAGGCGAGCTGCAATATTGTAGTTTGTAGGGAATTCCATTTTGTTAAAGGGAATAATAATGCATTTTTTGCATTTAGTTTTAGACCATGGCTTTGGCACCAGTCATTTATTTGTTTTAGCCCTTCTTGTAATATGTTGACATTGTTGAGGGACTCAATGATTGCTCCCAGTCTGCAATCATCAGCGAACTTGGTGAAGCAAAGGCCATCTACTTTGGCCTGGACTTTTGAGAAATAGATGCCAAACATTAAGGGGCCTGGCACAGACCCCTGTGGTATTCCACTGGTAATGGGTCTACTGGGGGAGGTGGAGTCACCAATTTTAACAAAGTGTGTTCTGTCAATGAGCCACTTGGGTTTGGATCCAACTCCTGGATCTGACTCAGCCACTTCTTCCAGGTCATAGGATTCCTGAACTCTCAGCTCCTCCTTTTACCCATAATGTCCCACCAACCTAACATTCCTCAGATTTCATTTGTTACCATTGTGAACAGACATGGATTATGATCTCTCAAGCATTAAGTTGTTTACTTGATAGTTGTCATTTAGGGGAGTTTAATTTAGTTTTTTCTCAAAGTTCATAGTTATTTCTCTATGTCTCCCTTGTACGCTCATTATAATTATTGCTACTTTCTTTTTCTTGTACCCCTCGAGTACCTAAAAATACCCCTTTTAATAGTCTTCCTTTCTTGTACTTTTCATAGTATTCCTTAATACCATTGTTGGTAGTCTTTTCTTGCCTTTTATTTTTCCTTTATTTTCTTTGTAAAAATACTATTTTTTATAGACATACCTACTTAACTCTGATTATTGTTGTAATTTTTCATTACTGTTTTAAAAAATGTCAGACAAGTGTTCTGGTTTCAAACAAATGTGCATCTTGTGGGCAGAAGATTCCAAACTCTGACACTCATATAGCAAGTGTCTACTGTTTAAGCCCAAAACACCTAGACAAAGATTGTGAAATTTATGTAGGATTTAATTCCAGACCATTGATTGACAGGAAGAATAAACTTATCCCAAGTTGTCTTCTTCCTTCCAAACACTCTACTCCAGTTGCTGGGGCTCTAACCCCTAAAAAACAGAAGAAAAAGAGTGACTGTTACAAATGATTCATGTAAAAGGTATCCGGATTGATCTTCCACCTCAACTTCGGCTCCTTCATTGGAGAGATCAGCTAAGCTTTTAAAAAAGTCAGATTTGACCACTTCAGATCTGAAACCAAAAATTGAAAGATCCCCTCAGATCCATGCTCCTTCTTTGCTTTTTGAGCCTATCCTTTCCAGGTTACCATCTGTGTTCCTTGAACACTCACCCAGAAGACATTCTAGGCCCTCTTCAACAGCTTTGTCTCTTCAGTCCTCCAAAAGCCTGCCCAAAGCGGATGTGGATAGGATGATGAGGAAGTTCCTCAGGACCCAGATTCAAATAGGAGTCCTTTCAGCTCCAACCCCATCGGGCCCTGAGAGCCTTCATAGAGCCACACCACCTTTGATTTTGCTTACTCCAATCCGTCCTTCAGTTTCAGAGCTGTCCAATCTGAAATCCTTGGGAACGTCTTCCTTGGAGCCGAGCCAAAGAACATTGTTTCTTTGACACTGATGGTTGCTCTGAGTGGACCAGCACCAAGTACCTTGGCACCAAAGTGTTGCTGCCAGCTCAGGGGTTTTGGAGTCGACTTCAAAGTTGTAGGAGCCATCTTCCCCTTGGAGATTGGTGTTTGATAGCTTGGTTCCAACTCCTTCCTCAGGTGGGGTGTCTTCGAGACATCGGGAGCTAACAATCCAAGAGGGTCCATTATCACATCTATAATTTTCTGCTTCCCCTAGGCACTTTACTTTTGAGGTAGTAGAGGGAGTCTTCTCTATGCCTAGACAACAGCTGATCCTGTTCTCTTTGGATCAGACTTCTTTATCTTACTCAGTTTTGTGTTCTGGGCCTCAATCATCCCTTCCACAAGGACAGCCACTCCGCGCTAGTCTCCAGTCCACCCATCAAGGTATCATTATCTTTTCTAATACCTTTCCAGAACATCCCGCTGACGAGGTCCCTCTTAAGAGAATGTGCAAGAAGAGGCAATTAGACTCTCCACAGAAGTCTGTCACTGAAGACACTGAAATTGTTGAGGGGGAACGGTCACGTAGATCACCACCTGATGATGTTTTCTTTGGTGACATCTTGGAACTCATTAAACAAAGAGGTAACTGGTCTCCTGATAACCTTTCCCAAGAGGAATCAGTGTTTCTGGAAGCTTTCAGGTCTGGCCCATCTGCCTCCTGGGTGACTCCACTCACCGATGAGCTTGTAGATCCAGCCTCTCAGTGGGCATGAAAGGAACCCAGCACTGATGAGCCTATTCCTAAGAGACCAGACAAAATCCTTGCACCTCCAAAAGACTGTCTTCACTGAAATAAAGGAGTGCCAATTGATGCCATGGTTGTTGTGGCAGCCATGGGAAAGGAACTAGCAGAACAGAGTTCATCTGTCTATCCCCCTGACAGGAAGTCTAGGGCACTGGAGAGGTTTATGAAGCTTGTCTGTACTTCAGCAACTTTCATGTTAAGGTCACTGAATTATTTAGCACAATTTACCAGACTTGCCAAATCTCTTTTGACATCCATGTCCTCTGAGGAAGGGAATACCATGTTCTCTCAGCTAGTTACCATTCAATCGATATCTAATTCATGCATCAGTTTAATTTGTCATGGTGTGGAAGATATCTCATGGGCGGCAGGTTCAGGTATTTCCATTAGGAGATATGCCTGGATGTGCTTGTGTGATTTTGCAGAACCATTTAAATCTTTTTTCACCAATGCACCTTTTGATGGAACCTCGCTGTTTGGCCCCAAGGTAAAAAACACACTCTCCAGGTGCAAACAAGAAGGAAGGACCCTATCTGCTGTGGGCATATGTTTTTCTGCTCCTCAAAGGTAATTTTCTAGGAAACAATGAGGTGGCATTAAGAGGTGGTTCAAGAAATGCCAGGGTCCCTTTCAGGAATCATATGGAGATAGTTCCCCCAGGGGTAGAGAGGAGCACTCAAATGAAAGATGCTGTCCCTATGGCAGAGGGGGTCTGCACAACCAGGGATCTAGAGATGCTTTGTCAGATCCTATCAATTCTCTTGACTGGAGGCCTGACTGTCCATCTCTGGAGGCAGTCAGGGATAATATATCCTTGTACTAAAGAGCCTGGCTAGATATCACAAAACATTTATAGGTGTGGAGGATAATATCCAGAGACTATACTATACCATTTTCCCAACCTTCTCCAGTAGCTCCAAAGAAGATTCCAGATGTTCCACCCAGTAAGAGGGAAGCAGCTTCTCTAGAGTTAAAAGAGCTGGTGGAAAAAAAGAGTCATCTAAGAGGTCCCCTCACACCAGAGAGGATCTGGAACTTATTCAGGATTCTTTTTGGTGCCAAAAAAGACAAGGGATTTGAGACCAATTTTGGATCTCAGCAGGCTAAATATACAGAGTTTCAGAGGGTCATGGTTCAGTCCATTCTGCTATTTCTGCACAAAGACACCTGGATGTGCTCAATAGATCTTCAGGATGTGTGCTATCACATCAAAATGAACAGGCACTCCAGAAGATACCTACATTTCCGGCTTGGAGCCAGTCTGCCCTTTGGTCTCATCACAGCCCCAGGGTGTTCGCCAAATGCATGGGAGTCATAGCAGTTCACCTGAGACTGCTGGGATTCTGAGTGTTTCCATATCTAGATAACTGGCTCCTGATTGCTCCAACCAGGCATCAGCTATTTCAAGCAAGGGATTACTTACTCATCAGATTTGGTTTCCCTTCCTCTGGCCTCATCTTCTACATCCATCATGGATTCAGGATCTGAATCCAGACTTTCTGTCTCATCCGACAGGCATGACTTAACAAATCTCAAACTGACCGCATGGTTTCTCTAGTTACATTGACTGCTAGACAGCCCAGGCTCTCCTCCCCCGTCCATCACATTTTATTATCTTCCCATAAAGCTTCCGCCAGAAAGATTTACAAGAGTAAATGGAAAAGATTTATTCTTTGGGTCCTAAGAAAAAACTTAGATCCCTTTTCAGCATTGATTTCAAATGTCCTTAACTTTTTAGCAACATTTTTCAATGAAGGTTCTAGTTCCTCAGCTATTAGAGTACAATTTGCAGTCTGTTCCAACTTTCACCTGGAAGTAAATAATTCTGCCTTAGCTTCCTCTAAACTTTGGAAAGTCTTTCTAAGAGGAACCTTTTCACTTAGACCTCTTTTAAAGGATCCCACCCCTCTTTGGGATTTAAAAATTGTATTTCAGGCTTTGACTCAACCTCCCTTTCAACCTTCAGCTAAATCCAATCTAACATTTTTGACCTGTTTTCTTAGTTGCTATTACATCTGCAGGAAGATTGTCTGAACTTCAAGCATTGTGTTCTAAGCCTCCTTAATCAGTTTCTCACAAGAAGAGGGTTTCTCTATGGACCAATCCATGCTTTTTACCAAAGTTGGTTTCTGAGTCTAATATTAATCAGGTCATTAATCTTCCAGTGTTCTTTCCAAAGTTTTTGAACAAGGGCGAGTATGTGTTACATTTGTTAAATGTGCACATACAGTTACGTTTCTAACTTCACAGGACTAAGGATGGATGGTGCAGTGGTGCAGTGTTGTCACCCCACAGCAAGAGGTTCTCCGGTTTGATTCTCGGTTGGAGTGCCTTCTGTGTGGAGTCTGCAAGCCTTCCCTTCATTCATGTGGGTTTTCTCTGGGTACTGCAGTTTCCTTCCACATTACAAAAACATGCACCTGGAGCATTTCTTCCCGGGCCTCCACTGAAAATCGGCATTGTTCCAAGTTGGACTTTACCAGGAAACAAATGTTAAATAAAATAAAAAAAAGGATCTAAGAAAGTCTGATCAATTGCTTGATAAGGCATATGAAGAGTTGTATAAAAGGTTGGACACTAAGGAGGGAGAAAAGGACCTGTACCCACTGGCTAGACAGAGGGACCGAGCTAATAAAGATGTGCAGTAGGTAAGAGTGATAAAGGATAATGAGGGAAACATACTCGCAAGCGAGGAGAGTGTGTTGAGCGGATGGAAAGAATACTTTGAGGGGTTGATGAATTGAAGAGAATAAGAGGGAGAGAAGGTTGGATGATGTGCGGATAGTGAATCATGATGTGCAGTGGATTAGCAAGGAGGAAGTAAGGATAGCTATGAAGAGGATGAAGCATGGAAAGGCTGTTGGTCCAGATGACATACCTGTGGAAGCATGGAGGTGTTTAGGTGAACTGTCTGTGGAGTTTTTAACTAGATTGCTTAATGAAATCTTGGAAAGTGAGAGGATGCCTGAGGAATGGAGAAAAAGTGTTTTGGTACCGATTTTTAAGAATAAGGGTGATGTGCAGAGCTGTAGTAACTACAGAGGGATTAAACTGATCAGTCACAGCATGAAGTTATGGGAAAGAGTAGTGGAAGCTAGGTTAAGAAGGGAGGTGATGATTAGTGATCAGCAGTATGGTTTCATGCCAGGAAAGAGCACTACAGATGTGATGTTTGTTCTGAGAGTGTTGATGGAGAAGTACAGAGAAGGTCAGAAGGAGTTGCATTGTGTCTTTGTGGATTTAGAGAAAGTATATGACAGGGTGCCTAGAGAGGAGTTGTGGTATTGTATGAGGAAGTCGGGAGTGTCAGAGAAGTATGTAAGAGTGGTACAGGATATGTACGAGGGTAGTGTGACAGTGGTGAGGTCTGGGATGGGAGTGATGGATGCATCTAAGGTGGAGGTGGGATTACATCAAGGATCAGCTCTGAGCCCTTTCTTATTTGCAATGGTGATGGACAGGTTGACAGACAAGATCAGACAGGAGTCCCTGTGGACTATGATGTTTGCAGATGACATTGTGATCTGTAGTGAGAGTAGGGAACAGGTGGAGGAGACCCTGGAGAGGTGGAAATATGCTCTAGAGAGAAGAGTAATGAAGGTCAGCAGGGCTAAGACAGAATATATGTGTGTGAATGAGAGGGAGGATAGAGGAATGGTGAGGATGCAGGGAGTACAGGTGGGGAAGGTGGATGAGTTTAAGTACTTGGGTTCAACAGCTCAGAGTAATGGTGAGTGTGGAAGAGAGGTGAAGAAGAGAGTACAGGCAGGATGGAGTGGGTAGAGAAGAGTGTCAGGAGTGATTTGTGACAGATGAGTACCAGTAAGAGTGAAAGGGAAGGTCTACAAGAGGGTAGTGAGATCAGCTATGTTATATGGGTTGGAGACAGTGGTATTGACAAAAAGGCAGGAGTCAGAGCTTGACGTGGCAGTGTTGAAGATGTTAAGATTTGCAATGGGTGTGATGAGGATGGACAGGATTAGGAATAAGTATATTAGAGGGTCAGCCCAGGTTGGAAGGTTTGGAGACAAAGCCAGAGAGGCAAAATTACATTGGTTTGGACATGTGGTGAGGAGGGATGCAGAGTATATTGGGAAAAAGATGCTGAGGATGAAGCTGCCAGGTAACAGGAAAAGAGGGAGGCCTAAGATAAGGTTTATGGATGTGGTGAGAGAGGACATGCAGGTGGTTGGAGTGACACAGCAAGATGCAGAGGACAGGAAGAAATGGAAACAGTTGATCTGCTGTGGTGACCCCTAATGGGAGCAGCCGAAAGAAGAAGAAGAAGATTTTCTGATTCAAAACTAAGCAAAACAGTATCTAAAGTTGCTCTAAGTGGATAACTGATTGTATTACATTTGTTACCAAAACCACCCAGAGCCCACTCCACCAGGTCTATGGCAACTTCATCAGTCTTTTTGTCCAGGACTTCCTTAGATGATATTTGTGCAGCTGCAACATAGGCTAATCCTCATACCTTTATTACTCATTACCAACTGGATCTGCTCTCTAGGGGAAGAGCAACCTTTGGCTCGGAGGTGCTCCATAATATCCTTCCTTAGAGTCCTTCCACGGTTTAGGTAGCTGGAGACTCTATCGCAACAGTTGAGGAATGAATGAAAATGGACATCAGATTAAAAATAATGTATTCACCATAACATTCCATTCTGTTGTCCATTTTCATTCTTCCTCAGCAAACCACCCTCTTGTCTCCCCTCCTTGTTCTATTGCTGGAGAGATTGATGAGTATTGGATAAACTTCTGTTCCTGGTTTTTGCTCCAGCTTCCATTTTTTTCTTATTTTCCACTACTGTGTTAATCATATGGGCAGCAAACTAGATCTGAGGAATGTTAGGTTGATGGGACATTATGGGTAAAGTGATGATCTGGAAGAAGCAGTCGCGTCAGATCCAATGGTTGGATCTGAACCCAACAATTGAGGAAGAATGAAAATGGATCACACAGATGAAACGTTATGGTGAGTACTTAACTTTTTATTTGATACAGGTAATCCCATATGAATTACCAAATAGGGCAGTTCTGGTCCAGTGCAGGTGCTGAGGAGAGCACTCTGCATACATCAAAGATTGACACCACTCTCATTTCCAGTATATTAAATATAACCTAACTTAAGAATGGCATCCTTTACTGTAATGGCATTAGAAGCCATGGGGGAAAGTGATTCCAAACATCTGTGTGGCTTGGATGAGCAGCATGAACAAAACTTACACTAGGAGGTGACATAAATCTTACCCAGACTGCATCACTGCAGATATATTTATTTCACTATCTGATTCCAGTCAGTGGAAGTTCAACTAAAAGTTTACTTGTGTGGCTACAGCAGCCTGATCCCTACAGACGGTATCATTCCTCTTTCAGCCATTGCAGGATTTAGTCCGAAGAGGGCATTTTGACATGGTTATGGAAGATAAAGCTGACACATACATTTTTTGAAATGTGTTTTTCTGGCAAGAAAGCAGTGGATGGCAGAGTGAAAAACACAGCATGTTATAGATCAGGACAGCTAGATAACATCATTATTTATTTAGTTATTTATTTATATTTGTTTTCCGGGATGGTCGACTGGGCCAAGAAGTGCCTATTTTCAGTGGAGCCCCGGGAAGAAAAGCTCCACATACAAAAGAAATTTAAATGCAATCACATTTTCTACACAGAGAGAGAGATAACACCTTAAAAAAAACAGACATGCAATCTTATCATAAATGTCTAGCTAGAATAACAAACGCAGTATACATTATATACAAAATATACAAAGTACAATATATCATCTGCTTTGGATACTGTAGAGTGAAGACAGCAAGAGATAGTTGCATAACTGTTAAGCAGAGGGGCATTACTGTATTTAATGTATTTAATTGAATAAAGACAACATTATTTATTTTCTTCATTTGCCTCATTTAACCACTCTAGAGTATACACGATCACTTCTGTTACATAATCGGACTTTCAGTTTTGGCACCTAGTTAAATAGAACTTAATCACTGTTATAAAAGTGTGTGTCTCAGAGCAACTGAACATCTGTGTGGATATTATCTCAGGGTTCCTATCAGATAACCGAAGACGCATTTTGTCGAATGCGTCTTGGTCGAACTTGAAATGTCGAAAAGGTAAAATGACAAAACGGCATATAAGCAAATTCTTTCCCTGGGAAAGAAGTCGCTTGGCCGCTTCATCACTTTGCCATTTTCGGCACTGTAGTGCGATCTCGGAGTTGGTATATTTAGGTAGGGTGTGTGTGGGGGGCACACTTTATGTAATGTTTTAATGTCTTTTTTTTTTTTTTTTGGGGAACAGCGATTTTTTTCCCTGGGAAAAAAATTGTTGTTCTGGTTGTTCAATGTCTTGTGAATTCGAACTTTAGAGTTTGATATAACAACGTTCGATCATTTGATCGTTCGTTGTTATAATATAGACCCTTATCTCAGCAGGCTACCGCTGTGGTGGTGCTGCGGTAGCGTTGTCGCCTCACAGTAAGACGCTGTCCGGTTCGATTCTCATCTAGAGTGTCTTCTGCGTGGAGACATGTGTGAATGGGCGTACCTTCGTTGAAGATTGTGCATCAGGTCTGGCAAGCTGGTACGTAAAAATCAACTGCCAATCATTAGTGGACCGGAGTTCCGCTGTAGTGACCCCTAACCGGGAAAAGCCGAAAGACACAAAAAATCTCAGCAGGCTACCAGACTAAAATTACTGATCATACGTTATGCCACTGGCGTGGAGAAACTGTTCAAGAGATAAGAAACAGCAGAGCAGGAGACACTTGACCTAATCTCAGTTTGGATTCTTCAAGGGCAAGTTAGGCTCACCAACCTGGTGGATTTTTTGAAAAGGTCACCAAAGCAATGAATGAAAGCAAAAACGGTACACACCACATACCTCAACCTGGCCAGTGCTTTTGACACAATTTCCTATTTAGGCATAGTAAAAAAGCTAAATAAATTGGGAATAAACCCCTATGTCACCCATTATGTTGCCAATCATAGATAAAATGCAGCTAATTAAAATAGGGGAAGTTGCCTCCACAAAGAGACCAGTCAGCAGTGGAGTCCCCAGGGTTCTATGCTGGGATGTCTCCTGTTTGGCATCTACTTTTCTAAAGTAAAAGGCAATACCAAAGGGCACTGGCTGACTAGGTCTGCAAGTAAATGCAAGCTAGGAGCAGTCATTGAGTCCCCAAATAACTAGCCCTCCTGTAGGAAGGTTTGTTTCAAATAAACAACTGATGCCAAAATCATGAAACAAAAATAAATGCCAAAAAATGCATTATTGTATCCTTTGTGAAGTCATCTTCCCCAGGGAACTACCACATTAACATTAAAAAAATTCACACTTATTTGGGATTTGGGAACTTATGTGGACAGTGACCTAACCTTTGATCAAGATGTGTCTATTGTTATAAGAAAGTCCTTCTGTATTGTAGAGCTTATAAACAAAGGGATTGTTTATAGACCTAAGGATGGCATTGTTCCCTTTACTCAGCTCTCATTAGGCCAATCATTAAATATAATTCCCACTTTGACATGTATTTGTTCAGATGCATGCCACAACTGGAATGCCCATAGAAGTACCTTACTAAAAGGATACAGGGCCAGAACATCGTTTCCTATGTGGGCAGTCAAAAACCCCTGTCACTATACTCGGTATTCTACAGACTGCTAACAGGTGACCTGTGTCTTACATGCAAGATATCCTCTGTCCTATACTCGGTATTCTGCAGACGGCTAAGAGTTAAACCTGTGTCTGACATGCAAGGTATCCTCTGTCCTATTACTGATGGATTTACTGCACATCAGCAAGTCAAATGGCATCAGAAATACTTAGTCTAGGGATTTAAACCTCTTTTGCAACATCAGCAAAATGTTTCAGAAGGGCAAGTATATCTCACAGAGGATACCACTTGTATGGAACAGACATCCCTATTCACATAAAACAAGTTCATCCTTGTCCATATTCAAGTGTAACTTAGATCTATGGATGAGAAATAGAAAATTTGCCCCAAGACTGTCCTCTTCACTACTAATGGATAGGAGCAGCTCCTAAATGCTTTATCCATGCATAGGTCTCCTCCAGTTATCTGTGGTATGATCCCAATTATTCTTTATTATGGGCAACATACAATTACTGACCATGGTATGGGTAATTCCAATCTATAACCAAATAGGGCTGGTTAATTTGACTGCAAAAACAGAAACTGGTTAGGCTTAAAATGGTTTACAAGGGCAGCTAGCCTAGTACGTACTTACCTAGGGACCTCTGAACCTATACAGCACCTTGTAATGGTACAATCTCTGTCAATATTCATGCTGAACTTCTCAGATATTACAGCACTGCTGAGAAAGTAACTACAGTGTGCTGTAAACTGATTGTGAGCTGTAAAGAGAAGTGCTATGACATTTTTAAAAAGCTTATTACCAGTATATGGACCCTGAAGTTTTATGTTTCACAACCAGTAATATTTAAAATTGATGTTAGTCATCTAAGATTGTGGACAGTATTGATGTAAGAGGGCAGACTGGTTTCATTTTGGTCAATAGCTTTTACAGAAGGGTAAACATGGCACACAAACAGAAAAGAAGTGCTGGCTATTGTTTAATTATTGTCAAAAGTGACCACATTTATGACAAACTAGTTAATTGCAAAATCAAATTAGAAGCCACTGCAAAGTATTTTTGAGAAGTACTTATACAAAGCTCCATCTAGACTACAAACATGCGGATGAAATTACAAAAATAGAGACCATCTCTAAAGGCAGTCCCTTTAGTGGTGGGATAGTACCAGTAGGCCTGACAGAGAAGATGACTAACCTGTGGTAACATATGGGGCAGTGTACAGGCGAGGGCTAGCTTAGTAAAGACTTGTTCAAGGATATTAGAATGAGTCTCTAGTGGGTAGATTTACATTGTGGTGCAGCACATTGATGTTAACAATGTCTAGGAAATGCTGAGCATATGATCATATCCACTTTTAGTGGTGGAAGCGTGACAGTTAATGTTTGGTTAATTGAAGACCCCTATCAGGGAAAATATTTGGTTTGATATTTATTTCTTCAGTGGTGTTAAGGTAATTTCCATGATCTTCAGAGAACATCACTTGGGTTCTGTAGCTACAAATAAAGTAGTAGTTAGGTATGTTATTGGTATTTTGAATTTCCAGTAGCTCCTAGTTAGGGTTGCAGGTAACTTGACGTGAGGCGATGGAGTTTCTGAAAAATGCAGATACTCCACCTCAGTTATGTAAGGGCTTGAAAACATGTTAGGCGTTAAATCCCAGTACAGAGAATCTAGAAACAATTCAGTTTATTCCACAGCTACCGATGTCTGCTGATAAACCAACCAAGCTAAGATTGGTATAAGTGAATTCAAGGAAATCCAGCTGTTGAAAAGTACCATCATAAATGGTTGGCTTGACTAAGTACAAGTTCAGATACATTATAGTGTCTGCATTGGATGTACTATAAATAATGAGAAACTGAAGCAGCACACAAGTTAACAAACAATTAGAACAGGAAATTAGGACTATAAAGCATGTAGAAAAAAGAATGTTTATGTGATATGGTAGAAAAATAGGAGCTTGTTGTAATATTAAAGCATAGAATACCAACTCAGAAAGGTGAGATTTGAGGGACCACCCCTCAGCAATGGGTACTCTCTTCGACACACATACGGCAAATTCATAAAATGCAGTCCCCAAAAAAGAGAATGTGTAGATTCCTAATGCATTCTAAAACAATGCAGTCATACATTTAGTACTGTCGGCATTGCCATCATGGCCTGAGGACAGTCATACATTTAGTATTTTTGGCATTACAATCTTGGCCTGGGGACAGTCATATATTTAGTACTGTCGGCATTACCATCATGGCCTGAGGACAGTCATACATTTAGTATTTTTGGCATTACAATCTTGGCCTGAGGACAATCATATATTTAGTACTGTTGGCATTGTCATCGTGGCCTGAGGACAGTCATACATTTAGTACTGTTAGCATTGCCATCATGGCCTGAGGACAGTCATACACTTAGTACTGTCGGCAATGCCATCATGGCCTGAGGACAATCATACATTTAGTACTGTCGGCATTGTCATCTTGGCCTGAGGACAGTCATACATTTAGTACTGTCGGCATTGCCATCATGGCCTGAGGACAGTCATACATTTAGTACTGTTGACATTGCCATCATGGCCTGAGGAATAGGATGGGAATACCACTACCCAGTCAACTGCTTTTGAAGATAGGAAGGAACAAATCATGCGGAGACAGACAGAGAATCATGGGAATTTTAAAATTAATATAAAAACTGACTGGGACTATTACAACAAGGAATTCTGAAATTTTCCAGATATCCGGGACTTCAAGATTACTGCTTTAAGCCCTCAATATCCTTCAAACAGTGGACAAGTAGAGGAAAATAGTGCAATCAGTCATAACTATGATGAATACACGACAGTTCACTAATAACATACTGTTGCTTGTAATCAGTCATAAATATAATGAATACGCGACAGTTCACTAATAACATACTGTTGCTTGTAATCAGTCATAACTATAATGAATACTCGACAGTTCACTAATAACATACTGTTGCTTGTAATCACTCATAACTATAATGAATACACGACAGTTCACTAATAACATACTGTTGGTTGTAATCAGTCATAACTATAATGAATACACGACAGTTCACTAATAACATACTGTTGCTTGTAATCAGTCATAACTATAATGAATACTCGACAGTTCACTAATAACATACTGTTGCTTGTAATCACTCATAACTATAATGAATACACGACAGTTCACTAATAACATACTGTTGGTTGTAATCAGTCATAACTATAATGAATACGCGACAGTTCACTAATAACATACTGTTGCTTGTAATCACTCATAACTATAATGAATACACGACAGTTCATTAATAACATACTGTTGGTTGTAATCAATCATAAATATAATGAATACACGACAGTTCACTAATAACATACTGTTGGTTGTAATCAGTCATAACTATAATGAATACACGACAGTTCACTAATAACATATTGTTGCTTGTAATCACTCATAACTATAATGAATACACGACAGTTCACTAATAACATACTGTTGCTTGTAATCACTCATAACTATAATGAAGACATGACAGTTCACTAATAACATACTGTTGGTTGTAATCAATCATAACTATAATGAATACGCGACAGTTCACTAATAACATACTGTTGCTTGTAATCACTCATAACTATAATGAATACATGACAGTTCACTAATAACATACTGTTGGTTGTAATCAATCAAAAATATAATGAATACACGACAGTTCACTAATAACATACTGTTGGTTGTAATTAATCATAACTATAATGAATACGCGACAGTTCACTAATAACATACTGTTACTTGTAATCAATCATAACTATAATGAATACACAACAGTTCACTAATAACATACTGTTGGTTGTAATCAATCATAACTATAATGAATACACGACAGTTCACTAAAAACATACTGTTGCTTGTAATCAATCATAACTAATGAATACACGACAGTTCACTAATAACATACTGTTGGTTGTAATCAATCATAAATATAATGAATACACGACAGTTCACTAATAACATACTGTTGCTTGTAATCAGTCATAACTATAATGAATACATGACAGTTCACTAATAACATACTGTTGGTTGTAATCAGTCATAACTATAATGAATACACGACAGTTCACTAATAACATACTGTTGCTTGTAATCAGTCATAACTGTAATGAATCACGACAGTCCACTAATAACATACTGTTGGTTGTAATCAGTCATAACTATAATGAATACAGGACAGTTCACTAATAACATACTGTTGCTTGTAATCAGTCATAACTATAATGAATACGCGACAGTTCACTAATAACGTACTGTTGCTTGTAATCACTCATAACTATAATGAATACACGACAGTTCACTAATAACATACTGTTGGTTGTAATCAGTCATAACTATAATGAATACGCGACAGTTCACTAATAACATACTGTTGCTTGTAATCACTCATAACTATAATGAATACACGACAGTTCACTAATAACATACTGTTGGTTGTAATCAATCATAAATATAATGAATACACGACAGTTCACTAATAACATACTGTTGTTTGTAATCAATCATAACTATAATGAATACGTGACAGTTCACTAATAACATACTGTTGCTTGTAATCACTCATAACTATAATGAATACACGACAGTTCACTAATAACATACTATTGGTTGTAATCAATCATAAATATAATGAATACACGACAGTTCACTAATATCATACTGTTGATTGTAATCAATCATAACTATAATGAATACGCGACAGTTCACTAATAACATACTGTTACTTGTAATCAATCATAACTATAATGAATACACAACAGTTCACTAATAACATACTGTTGGTTGTAATCAATCATAACTATAATGAATACACGACTGTTCACTAATAACATACTGTTGCTTGTAATCAATCATAACTATAATGAATACACGACAGTTCACTAATAACATACTGCTGGTTGTAATCAATCATAAATATAATGAATACACGACAGTTCACTAATAACATACCGTTGCTTGTAGTCAGTCATAACTATAATGAATACACGACAGTTCACTAATAACATACTGTTGGTTGTAATCAGTCATAACTATAATGAATACACGACAGTTCACTAATAACATACTGTTGCTTGTAATCAGTCATAACTGTAATGAATCACGACAGTTCACTAATAACATACTGTTGGTTGTAATCAGTCATAACTATAATGAATACACGACAGTCCACTAATAACATACTGTTGCTTGTAATCAGTCATAACTATAATGAATACGCGACAGTTCACTAATAACATACTGTTGCTTGTAATCAGCCATAACTATAATGAATACACGACAGTTCACTAATAACATACTGTTGGTTGTAATCAGTCATAACTATAATGAATACATGACAGTTCACTAATAACATACTGTTGCTTGTTATCAATCATAACTATAATGAATACACGACAGTTCACTAATAACATACTGTTGGTTGTAATCAGTCATAACTATAATGAATACACAACAGTTCACTAATAACATACTGTTGCTTGTAATCAATCATAACTATAATGAATACACGACAGTTCACTAATAACATACTGTTGGTTGTAATCAGTCATAACTATAATGAATACACGACAGTTCACTAATAACATACTGTTGCTTGTAATCAGTCATAACTATAATGAATACGCGACAGTTCACTAATAACATACTGTTGCTTGTAATCAGTCATAACTATAATGAATACGCGACAGTTCACTAATAACATACTGTTGTTTGTAATCAGTCATAACTATAATGAATACGCGACAGTTCACTAATAACATACTGTTGGTTGTAATTAGTCATAACTATAATGAATACGCGACAGTTCACTAATAACATACTGTTGCTTGTAATCAGTCATAACTATAATGAATATGCGACAGTTCACTAATAACATACTGTTGGTTGTAATCAATCATAACTATAATGAATACACGACAGTTCACTAATAACATACTGTTACTTGCAATCAAGCATAAAATATAATGAATATGCGACAGTTCACTAATAACATACTGTTACTTGCAATCAATCATAAATATAATGAATACGCGACAGTTCACTAATAACATACTGTTACTTGCAATCAATCATAAATATAATGAATACGTGACAGTTCACTAATAACATACTGTTGCTTGTAATTAATCATAACTATAATGAATACATGACAGTTCACTAATAACCAATTATTACTAATAACCAGTTCACTAATAACCAATACTGTTGCTTGCAATCAATCATAACTATAATGAATACACGACAGTTCACTAATAACATACTGTTGCTTGTAATCAATCATAACTATAATGAATACACGACAGTTCACTAATAACATACTGTTACTTTACTTGTAATCAATCATAACTATAATGAATACACGATAGTTCACTAATAACATACTGTTGCTTGTAATCAATCATAACTATAATGAATACACGACAGTTCACTAATAACATACTGTTACTTGCAATCAATCATAAATATAATGAATACACGACAGTTCACTAGTATACTGTTGCTTGTAATTAGTCATAACTATAATGAATACACGACAATTCACTAATAACATACTGTTGCTTGTAATCAATCATAACTATAATGAATACACGACAGTTCACTAATAACATACTGTTGCTTGTAATCAATCATAACGATAATGAATACACGACAGTTCACTAATATACTGTTACTTGTAATCAGTCATAACTATAATGAATACACGACAGTTCACTAATAACATACTGTTACTTGTAATCAATCATAACTATAATGAATACACGACAGTTCACTAATAACATACTGTTGCTTGCAATCAATCATAACTATAATGAATACACGACAGTTCACTAATAACATACTGTTACTTGTAATCAATCATAACTATAATGAATACATGACAGTTCACTAATAACATACTGTTACTTGTAATCAATCATAACTATAATGAATACACGACAGTTCACTAATAACATACTGTTACTTGTAATCAGTCATAACTATAATGAATACACGACAGTTCACTAATAACATACTGTTACTTGCAATCAATCATAAATATAATAAATACATGACAGTTCATTAATAACATACTGTTGCTTGTCACTTTTAGAGAAGAGGAGTTCATCATTCCAGAGGACATGCTTATCGCCATGTCATCTGCTAATCAGGAACAGCCTGTAGTCTAAAATTGTTCACATATCAGATGAGACTTAAAGGTCCTCTCTTTCCATGAATGCAGTAAGACTTTTTAAGTAGCTGTTTGAATGTACTGCTTCACAGGAGAGAAAACTTCCCTGTTCTGGGGCCCCTCCTGTTTGGCATATACTTCTCAGAAGTACAGGCAAGCACTGAAGGGCTGTGGCTGACCAAGTTTGCGGACGACTGCAAACTGGGTGCTATAATAGAGTCTCCGGCCGACATGGATATCCTCCAGAAGGCCCTTAATGAGACTGATGCATGGTGTCAAAGCCATGGTCTCAAGCTAAATGCTAAAAAATGCGTAGTAATCCCCTTTGGAAAAAACAGAATACCCGCGAACTACCACATAGGAGGTAACCCCATTAAATCTGAAGAAGTAATAAGGGATCTAGTGACCCAAGTAGATAGTCAGCTTTCCTTTGATAACCATGTTGCCAAGGTGGTTAGAAAATCCTTCTATGTGACCCATCTGATCATGAAAAGGTTAGCATAGATCTAAGGATGTAGTGGTGTGCCTCTACTCTTCCCTCATCAGACCCATTATTGAGTACAATGCACCAATTGGAATGTACCTGGCTAGGCATCTCTAGCAGCTGGAGAGACCACAGAGGTACCTCACTAAGAGGATTACTTGCCTCAAACAGTTGCTCTATGCAGCATGATTGAAAAAACTAAGGCTTTTCTCTGTTGCATACTGCCTTCTCAGAGGCGATCTCTATCTAACATACAGAGCCATGTCCAACCCAGAACTGTTGAACACGCTCCATCTTATCAAAACCAAATCCACTCGAGCTACACGCTCTAGGGATATAAACCTCAGCACAACAATGAATAGAACATGCTGGAGGGATAGATTCCCTTCACAAAGACTTCCCTTGCTATGGAACAGGGTCCCGATCTACATAAGACAGAGCCCCTCACTATCACTCTTCAAGAGGAACCTTGATGAGTGGATGGGTAACAGAAAGTTCACACTGGGGATCACACCAACAGCACTACTAGATAGGGGCCAAGGGTACTAGCTGCTAGATCTAGGGCCTAGGAAACTAACCAAAGGGAAGGTAAATACCACGTAACATGGCTGGGATAATATATGCCTTTGGGCAGATAGCCCAGTACCTACCTATGAACCTATGAACTATGACCTGAACCCTCGTACAGCAGTGCTTATGGCTGTACCATAGGAGTTATTGCAAAAGAAATAGATAAACGTTCAACTATGATGCAAAGTGCTGCTTTTGTTAGCAATTACTTTTACTAAAATGGTTAGTGAATTGCAGCCTCGTTCAGATAAAACAATGATCACCATTAAAGAGCAAAATAGTGCTTGAAACAAGCAAGAATGCTTTTTTACATAAGGTGGCTTCCCAGGTGCTTTTCATTCAATAACCCTGCTAGACTACTGTGTAAACTACTCTTTTCTTAGCTAAGGGGGCCTCACTGTTTGGATGCAAATTGTGCCGATTTTCATTATGTAGAAAGAAATCATGATGTGAGAGGTTTTCATACCTGGACGTTTTTTATGTATAACATAGATAATTTATCCCAGATAAAATAAAAGATATTTGTTTTTTCTCAGTGCATTTAAATGAAATGGAAATGATGGAATATAAGTACTTCAAGGCTAAAGAATGCAGTCTACAAGAGTGAAAACATCACAAAATCAGAGTGATGATGCTCTACATATTGGATGGGTGAAAGCGCTTAGGACCTATATAGCTGGCTGCTGTACTGTTGTTGTACCAATAAAGTCTCTGTGTGCGGTCGATCCTGGTTTGGTTGCTTTACTAGTTTATCCATTGTGCTCGTTGTTTTTTGTCGTTGAAATACTTTTTACATCTGTTTGGCTGGGATGGTGGTGAAAAAGTACTAATGCAAACAAATTATATTTATTGCCACACCTTACTGATGTGAGTTCTTTGTATTTCCATCCACGTCTCTAATATAACATCAGCTGTTTGGAAGTCAGGTAGAAAGGTAACTCCTTACTGATGTGAGTTCTTTGTATTTCCATCCACTCCTCTAATATAACACCAGCTGTTTGGAAGTCAGGTAGAAAGGTAACTCCTTACTGATGTGATTTCTTTGTATTTCCATCCACGTCTCTAATATAACATCAACTGTTTGGAAGTCAGGTAGAAAGGTAACTCCTTACTGATGTGAGTTCTTTGTATTTCCATCCACTTCTCTAATATAACATCAGCTGTTTGGAAGTCAGGTAGAAAGGTAACTCCTTACTGATGTGAGTTCTTTGTATTTCCATCCACGTCTCTAATATAACAACAGCTGTTTGGAAGTCAGGTAGAAAGGTAACTCCTTACTGATGTGAGTTCTTTGTATTTCCATCCACGTCTCTAATATAACATCAGCTGTTTGGAAGTCAGGTAGAAAGGTAACTCCTTACTGATGTGAGTTCTTTGTATTTCCATCCAGGTCTCTAATATAACATCAGCTGTTTGGAAGTCAGGTAGAAAGGTAACTCCTTACTGATGTGAGTTCTTTGTATTTCCATCCACGTCTCTAATATAACATCAGCTGTTTGGAAGTCAGGTAGAAAGGTAACTCCTTACTGATGTGAGTTCTTTGTATTTCCATCCACGTCTCTAATATAACATCAGCTGTTTGGAAGTCAGGTAGAAAGGTAACTCCTTACTGATGTGAGTTCTTTGTATTTCCATCCACGTCTCTAATATAACATCAGCTGTTTGGAAGTCAGGTAGAAAGGTAACTCCTTACTGATGTGAGTTCTTTGTATTTCCATCCACGTCTCTAATATAACATCAGCTGTTTGGAAGTCAGGTAGAAAGGTAACTCCTTACTGATGTGAGTTCTTTGTATTTCCATCCACGTCTCTAATATAACATCAGCTGTTTGGAAGTCAGGTAGAAAGGTAACTCCTTACTGATGTGAGTTCTTTGTATTTCCATCCAGGTCTCTAATATAACATCAGCTGTTTGGAAGTCAGGTAGAAAGGTAACTCCTTACTGATGTGAGTTCTTTGTATTTCCATCCACGTCTCTAATATAACATCAGCTGTTTGGAAGTCAGGTAGAAAGGTAACTCCTTACTGATGTGAGTTCTTTGTATTTCCATCCACGTCTCTAATATAACATCAGCTGTTTGGAAGTCAGGTAGAAAGGTAACTCCTTACTGATGTGAGTTCTTTGTATTTCCATCCACGTCTCTAATATAAGATCAGCTGTTTGGAAGTCAGGTAGAAAGGTAACTCCTTACTGATGTGAGTTCTTTGTATTTCCATCCACGTCTCTAATATAACATCAGTTGTTTGGAAGTCAGGTAGAAAGGTAACTCCTTACTGATGTGAGTTCTTTGTATTTCCATCCACGTCTCTAATATAACATCTGCTGTTTGGAAGTCAGGTAGAAAGGTAACTCCTTACTGATGTGAGTTCTTTGTATTTCCATCCACGTCTCTAATATAACATCAGCTGTTTGGAAGTCAGGTAGAAAGGTAACTCCTTACTGATGTGAGTTCTTTGTATTTCCATCCACGTCTCTAATATAACATCAGCTGTTTGGAAGTCAGGTAGAAAGGTAACTCCTTACTTATGTGAGTTCTTTGTATTTCCATCCACTTCTCTAATATAACATCAGCTGTTTGGAAGTCAGGTAGAAAGGTAACTCCTTACTGATGTGAGTTCTTTGTATTTCCATCCACGTCTCTAATATAACATCAGCTGTTTGGAAGTCAGGTAGAAAGGTAACTCCTTACTGATGTGAGTTCTTTGTATTTCCATCCACGTCTCTAATATAACATCAGCTGTTTGGAAGTCAGGTAGAAAGGTAACTCCTTACTGATGTGAGTTCTTTGTATTTCCATCCACGTCTCTAATATAAGATCAGCTGTTTGGAAGTCAGGTAGAAAGGTAACTCCTTACTGATGTGAGTTCTTTGTATTTCCATCCACGTCTCTAATATAACATCAGCTGTTTGGAAGTCAGGTAGAAAGGTAACTCCTTACTGATGTGAGTTCTTTGTATTTCCATCCACGTCTCAAATAGAACATCAGCTGTTTGGAAGTCAGGTAGAAAGGTAACTCCTTACTAATGTGAGTTCTTTGTATTTCCATCCACGTCTCTAATAGAACATCAGCTGTTTGGAAGTCAGGTAGAAAGGTAACTCCTTACTGATGTGAGTTCTTTGTATTTCCATCCACGTCTCTAATAGAACATCAGCTGTTTGGAAGTCAGGTAGAAAGGTAACTCCTTACTGATGTGAGTTCTTTGTATTTCCATCCACGTCTCTAATATAACATCAGCTGTTTGAAGTCAGGTAGAAAGGTAACTCCTTACTGATGTGAGTTCTTTGTATTTCCATCCACTTCTCTAATATAACATCAGCTGTTTGGAAGTCAGGTAGAAAGGTAACTCCTTACTGATGTGAGTTCTTTGTATTTCCATCCACGTCTCTAATATAACATCAGCTGTTTGGAAGTCAGGTAGAAAGGTAACTCCTTGCTGATGTGAGTTCTTTGTATTTCCATCCACGTCTCTAATATAACATCAGCTGTTTGGAAGTCAGGTAGAAAGGTAACTCCTTACTGATGTGAGTTCTTTGTATTTCCATCCACGTCTCTAATATAACATCAGCTGTTTGGAAGTCAGGTAGAAAGGTAACTCCTTACTGATGTGAGTTCTTTGTATTTCCATCCACGTCTCTAATATAAGATCAGCTGTTTGGAAGTCAGGTAGAAAGGTAACTCCTTACTGATGTGAGTTCTTTGTATTTCCATCCACGTCTCTAATATAAGATCAGCTGTTTGGAAGACAGGTAGAAAGGTAACTCCTTACTGATGTGAGTTCTTTGTATTTCCATCCACGTCTCTAATATAAGATCAGCTGTTTGGAAGTCAGGTAGAAAGGTAACTCCTTACTGATGTGAGTTTTTTGTATTTCCATCCACGTCTCTGATATAACATCAGCTGTTTGGAAGTCAGGTAGAAAGGTAACTCCTTACTGATGTGAGTTCTTTGTATTTCCATCCACGTCTCTGATATAACATCAGCTGTTTGGAAGTCAGGTAGAAAGGTAACTCCTTACTGATGTGAGTTCTTTGTATTTCCATCCACGTCTCTAATATAACATCAGCTGTTTGGAAGTCAGGTAGAAAGGTAACTCTTTACTGATGTGAGTTCTTTGTATTTCCATCCACGTCTCTAATATAACATCAGCTGTTTGGAAGTCAGGTAGAAAGGTAACTCCTTACTGATGTGAGTTCTTTGTATTTCCATCCACGTCTCTGATATAACATCATCTGTTTGGAAGTCAGGTAGAAAGGTAGTGGGAAGTAGTTCTGCCTTTTCTTTTGTTTTCTTTTCCCCACTGAAGAAATTAAATTGCTAAACAACTAAACAAGATGTAAGGTGTCAGATGGATTTTTTATTTATATCTCCAGGTCTTAAAAGATATATCAACCAGATAAAATATTTTCTTACTCAGGCATTTTGCCTGGAGACCAGTAGAATAGTTGCTATATAAAGTGTGGAACACCATATTCCTTAAAGATGAATTACTGCAGGTGAGTGACTTCCTGTTGTTGGACTTTAAAGAAATAATTTTATAATGTGTAATACACCATGTTAATGAACCTTGTTGGACCCTCATAGTATCCCTGTAATGCCTCCAAGCTTCTCATTGTAGCACTAGTAAGGGGTCTGCTCCATTCTCTCACTGACTTTTCTTGTCTTCAGCCCACCAGGCCTGTGAAGAAAGTGCACACATTTGGAAAGCGGGAACATTCAATTAAGAGGGACCCCAACACACCAGTTGTGATCCGAGGATGGCTTTACAAACAGGTATGGGCCACACTTTCCAGGTTTGAGTAGTCATTGTTTGCTTCTTTTGGAAAATGTTGTCTTTCATGACCCCTTACTTTTCTAAATATTTCTCGCATGAGCCCAGCTCCCCATTCAGTAGGTTTCATGTTTGGCACGATTGCTGTTTTTGAGTTGAAGTTAAGCAGCACTATTATTAATCTCAGACTGTAATAATGAAAAGTTATAATAATAACAACAAAACATCACTTTAGTTCCTTGAAATGACAGCAAAACATGTTATAATGGAAATGAATATGTTTCATGTTTGATTAGAATGTTAAGTCATTCCTGATGAAGACCCATACATGAGCAAAGTTAAACCTTATTTTTCCAGGCCTACATAAATATCCTTGAAACAATTATTGCTAGTCTTTCTGTGTTCTGGTCTGCTCACTGATTGAAAGCTGAGGTCACACAGCTTGGGAACGGGACATGACTTTTTTCCTTACCTTGGGGTGTGCAGTATCAGAGTTAGTATATCTAAGTAAAAGGCTCCAAGGGGGCTTGCCTCCCAGAAGAAAAATGTAAGTGTGCAGAGTGCCCACTTTTGTTTTGTTTTTGTCATGTTACGTCAATAAGATTATTGTTAACAATAATTCACATTCTGTATTTGTAAAGATCTCCCTTTTTCTCAGCAGGCCACACCGAACTAATACCCTGCTGATATTGTCTCCGCCTCGTTACTTACATTTTTATTATTATAATTGTTACTATGGTAGCCCGTCTCTTTATCTAATGTTCTGCTAGCCTCTTGTGCCATTTTCATGTTGTTAATAGCCCTTTCAAAGTCCCAACCTACCCTGAGCACCTGGCTGTTGCGCTATTTTTCAGTTTATCTTTATTTTAGGTGTCATGGATCGTGAAACTGTCATCATGTCATTGGAGATATTTCTGAGAGACATTTTTTCTGGGACAAGAGGAGCAGCAAATTAAATGCAGTTTGCCCCATTTCGGACGTAGTAGCATGGTTAATACAATGATTCTCAGTTTTGCCTGATAGTGGTCACCTAATTATTAAATGCTGCGTCTTTTCTTAATGCCCCATTCTGTGAAACAGGACTGTTAAGATGCCTATTCTTTGGCCTTCATTTAATCCTACTGATTTCTCAGGTATGTTTGTGAACCTGAGCCATCTGCTTCAGGCTTTGTTGTTGACTCAGCCACACCTATTTGCTAAGCATGTTGCTGGACTGTTATTTTCAGTGAAGATGGTATCTCATGCCTGCATAGCAGCAAAAACATAGTATTGGGCTAACTATTCTGTCCGGTATGAATGTGTTCCACTGTTAAATTACTATAAAGTTATTTTATTAGCATTATACTCTTCAAAATCTGTTACTCTGACAATAGGTGTATATTACCTCAGCTCATACCTCTCAACCTCTTTGAGAAAGAAATCTGGACAAAGCCTAAAGTACTGGGGGAAAAGTCCCAAAAATAGGGACAGATTTTAAAAATTGTTCATAGAACCTTAGAAAGTTGTTAGAATAACAGCTATGGCATTACCATACATTTTTTATAAAGGATATGAAGCCTGAAACTCAAATGTATGTCATTGTTTAATGATTGCAATCCTCTCGTATTTGCCAAAAAACACACACATTTTAAGAGGAGCATGGCAAAAATTTGGACATCCTACAAAAATCTGGACAGTTGAGAGGTATGCCGCAGCTCTCTCAAAATGTTATTAGTTATGCATTTGTAATTGGTTAAGGTAGCTGGATTTTGAACTCATATTATTAAAGAGCGACCTGGAGTTAATTCTAAATGTGAATTCTTACAAGTTACGATATCTAGTAATCTAGTATCAGTTATGTTTGATATGTAATGAAAGTTAAACCATGTGCTGCTGTGATGTAACTATCAACATTCTGTGTAAAATGAACAGTAGAAAAGTTGCTGAAAATATCTGAAAAAATGCTTGTATTTTAATCATAGCTGTTGTTCAATACTATTTAAAAAAAAACATTGTACAGGCAAATGCGACTGGGTAATTATGCAGCACCCATCTCAAAGGCTTGCATATGTCACTGCTTTCTTCTGTTGTTTGCACTTTTAGGACAGCTCTGGCTTGAAACTGTGGAAGAGAAGGTGGTTTGTGCTGTCGAATTTCTGCGTGTTCTACTACCGAGGTAAGCTCTTTGACTACAGCAAGTTGTCTCTTGAAAAAACATTCAGAACAGGGATTTGTTTTTTACACTTCTTGAAAGACATTTTCCTGCATATACAGTAGCTATTTGCTCAGTTTGTTTTTTGTAATCTTTCTAATATATCTTTACCATCTCAAAGTGCTTACTCCTCTCTGTGCTCTTTTTTTCTAGACCTAACACCACTCTTAAGTATTCAACTGCAGTACCACCTTTGTCATTCTTATAAGAAAAGCGTAGTCCGGGTCTGAACTGTCTGCAAACAGCTAAAGTTAACTTTGAGTATGTGTCCACCTGTTTGAGCCAATATTCATTTTCCCTGGAGAGCACCCTGCTTTGGCTTGTAAGCACCCCCCCCCCCCACACACACACACATACACACTCATCTTCCACTTTCTCTCTTATTCCCTTCTATTAGCAAATAGTATCCATAACTGATCAATATTGTGTGTTTGTTAATTTAAACTGAGACCACAGTAGCCTAATGATACAAGATTATCCTGTTTTTCCACCTGGCAAATGGTTAAGAAATGACTTACAGTTTCAGAGCAGTCCTTGGTCAATTGTGATTGTTTCTTAAACACAAACTTGTCTTTGCTTTGGCTCATTAGCAGCAGTACAAAGAACTGCCTGCTCACACCCTTGTTCTCCCCTCCCCTTCCCTGTTTATTACCTTAAGACAATCCCAAAGTTAATAAATATTACCTGTGGCAGGCACCATTTTTACAACTACAACCACCCTTGTCACTATCATATGTTCATTTATCAGTTAACTATGTTACCTGATTGTTTCCAGTCCCCTCATAAGAGCAACTAACAGGGTCTTTACCCATTTCGCTCCCCACCCTGCCCCCTATTCCCTCCCGCTCACACTCACAAACCCCTCCCTTCTTTCCAGTAGCCAACCACAGCACTAACCCAACACTACCTCCTCCATCTTCCCACTACTATCACACCTCCTTAACTAACATGTACAAGCATACCTTACCTATGCTCACAGCATGCACTCTCCTTGCATATCTTACATCCTACCAAAGCTCCATCATTCCCCCACTCAATCACTACCACTGTACTACTACTCACACCACCACTCATGTCTCACCCTCACTCAGCTCCCCTCCCACCAACTCAAGAACTATCCCTATACACCCCCCCACATATTCTACCAACTATATTACTCAAACATAAAGCACCCCTACAACTTAACACAGTAACCCTCCCACCATACCTATTACCCAATGAGCACAATCATAAAGTTTCCCTTATAAACAAACACATTCAAAAACTGAGAAAACTAATAACCTCATGCATATCTAAACTAGCCCTAAGTGGAGATATCCACCCCAACCCTGGCCCTACCATCTCCAACCCCAAACCTCATAATCAGACTAGAAACCACAACTTCTGCCATATTACAGCCAATAGAAAGCCAAGTGACTTCCTTCAACTAAGCCTAAATATTAGAAGTATATCCAACAAAGTCCATGAACTCCATGCCACCATAGACTTGTACTCCCCAGATATAGTCATCCTGACAGAAACCTGGCTAAAACCTCACATTACCAGTGAGCAAATACTCCCCACAGGTTATGGCATACTAAGAGTAGACCGGCTAAACAAGAAAGGAGGCGGTGTAGCTATAATATTTAAACAGCATCTTAACATCCAGATCTTAAAATCTCAGCTCCACAAATAGGCAATGAAGAAATAATATATACCAACCTCAAATTAAACCAAAACAAAACCATCAACATAATTGGATGCTACTTCCCACCTGGCCAAAACATCTCTCCACTAGAAAACCTCCTCAGCTGGTCTACCCACCATCTCCCCCAAGAAACTATCATTTTAGGTGATTTCAATATTGACTGGCAATCCTGTTCTGGCAACCATCCAACCCATCATGTAAACCTTCATGGTTTCACCCAACTAGTCCAGTCGCCAACCAGGATAAATAAAAACTCCAGCAAGCACACTACCCTGGACTAAATACTAGTCAGTAAGAGCCCCCAGTCATATATAACAGGCGACTTATCAGATAGCCTCAGTGATCACTCCCCAACATTCCTACTCAAAAAATACCTATACCAAGCTAAACCTGTCATCTACCATCAAATATGTAAAAATGTAAGAATGTAACTGGCATCCTCTAAAGTACCTCAGCCTTGATGACGCAGTTGAATTTTTTAATACAACCTACCGGAGCATCCTTAATTACCATGCCCCCATAAGACTTTCCAGAATCAAAGCACAACCCTCCTCATGGCTGCAGAAAACCACTAAGTCAGAAATGAAAAACAGGGATAAAGCCTGGGAGCACTGGTGCAAAACCAAAACCCCCTCAACTAGACAGAAATTCCTAGAACTACACAATAGAGTCAAAAAGCTAATAAAACAGGACAAACTCTGCCCTAGACTCCTCTCTACACAGCCCCAAACAATTCTGGTCCTCCATAAACTCCATCCTCCACCCAGGTAAAGTCAGTACCCCTCCTCCTAACATCCCTCACTCCTCAGAAAATATTGCTACCTCATTCAACACACACTTCACACAAACCATACTATCACTAGCTAAACAACACAACCCCCTCCCCTCCAACCCACACCTTCAACTAATAATCTCCACACTACCTTCTCTTTTTCTCCTGTAACTACCTCCAACATAAAAAAAATCAACTAAACTTAAGCCCACCAGATTAGCAGCAGACAACCTCCCAAGTGAATACCTACAAATCGCAGCTGATGCTCTGGCCTACCCATTATCCACCTTGATTAACCGATATCTGTCAGAAAGTTACGTTCCCACACTGTGGAAAGTATCACATATAATTCCCCTCCACAAAGGCGGACCCTCCACAGAACTAACCAATTACCACCCCATAGCTATTCTCTCTCCACTCTCCAAAATACTAGAGAGATGCATACACCCTCAGGTCTCAGACTACCTCCTTACTAACAACCTCCTTTCCAATACTCAGCATGGTTTCCGACCAAACCATAGCACCACCACTGCCTTACTCTCCTTTACTAACACTATCCTTCAGCATAAAAACAATGGCTATCTCTCCTCTGCTACTTTCCTAGACCTATCTAAAGCATTTGACATGGTCCCACACAAACAACTTATCTCTGTCCTCAATGACCTATCCTTCTCACAATCAGTCATCAACTGGTTTCAGAGTTACCTGTCTGACCGCCAACAATCCGTTGTATGGCAGAATGACATATCTCCCCAACTACCTGTCTCCATAGGGGTTCCACAAGGATCCATTCTTGGACCCCTACTCTTCTCTGTTTTCACCAATAATTTAGCCTCTGCCACCAAACATGGCACACTCATACAATATGCAGATGACTCAACCATCATCTGCTCAGCCCAGTCCCTACCCAAACTGCAAAAAGTCACACAGGAAGCCTTTTCCTCTGTTGAAACTTGGTTATCCGATGCCCAATTAATACTCAACCCAAACAAAACTAAACTACTCATCTTCCAACCCACCAAACATACTCAAAACAACTCTCACTTTAACATCACAGCAAAAGACAACACCACTATATACCCAACTGAACACACCAAATTGCTAGGAGTGGAAATAGACAATAAACTAAAATTTGACATTCACATATCCTTGACCATAAAAAGAGTCCAGAATAAACTAGGAGCGCTATGCAGAAATAAGCAACTTCTCACCAAAGCAGCAAAGATTTCAATAGCAAATTCCCACCTTATCTCCACCCTACTTTATGCCTTTCCAATATATACCAACCTAAGGCAATGCGATTTAAACAAGCTAGAGACCTGCTACAACAAAATTGCCAAATTCGCCACAGGGGCATCCTACCGTAGTCACTACTGTCTCTCACTTGCTGAACTGGGCTGGCTTGAACTCCCTCACCTCTTTCAATGGTATCAACTCTCACTTGCCCACAAACTAGTAAATCATCCACTAAATGTCCCATCCCTCCAGAATCTACTCCAACCCTATCGCACCACCAGACCACTAAGATCCAGCAACAAAAATCACTTGCAGATCACTAAAGCCAATAACTCTGCTGGTGAAGCACTATTCTCTTGCACCATAGCCAAATTATGGAACTCCCTTCCACCCACAATTACCTCCATACCATCATGCACCCACTTCAAAACTTTACTAAAAGCGCACCTAAAAACATGCTGGCTATGCCCTTGCAACTCCCACTCTAATATCACCCTCCCCATCCAACCACTACCTTTCTTTCCACTCCACTAACTACCTTCATTATAGCAAGCTCAGATGCTCATAAGCCAGTACTTATTATACAGCAGGAACGTCTTCTTGTAACATTTGTTAATGTCTTTTATGTACTTCACAGATAAAGATTCTAGTTGTCTACTGATGTACTATGTTCTTCATCTGTAAATAGGTTGTAAGTAATTGCTATGTAATCCAATGTAACTACTGTCTGTTTATTTTAACTGTGGAACTTTTCTCCCCGGGCCTCTGCTGAAAATGGACCTATGTCCAGTCGGACACTCCTGGTCAACAAATATAAATAAATATAAATAAATAAACTGCTGTATGCCCCCACTATTTGTTGATCATCAACCGCTTCCCTCAGTCAGCCCATTTGTTTGCTATCACTAGTGTGATGGTCAGCTGGAAAAGCCATCATGCAAACAGCCATAAAGGATGGCCGAGAATCTTGTTATGTTAAGCCCTAGTCCCCACACACATCCGGTGAAATGCAAGGGAGGGAGTGTGCAATGGGCACATCAATGAGGTCACACTTCATTCCACAACAGGTGTTTACTCCAAGGTTTCCTCCAAGTAGCCCTGCCCCTCAATCTATACACAAGGTGCGGGTTTTTTTTTTCTTACGTTTGAAAGGGAAATTATCTAGGATTAAAATGGCTCACAAGGGCAGCTAGTGTAATTATGAACCCGCGAAACACTTATGGTGGTTTTCCTGATTTCATAAAGAGAAATTGCACCACTTAGTGTGTCTCTGAATGTTCATAACCCTCTCAACTCCGTAGGACAGGTGAGTGAGCTCCACCTCTTCACTTCTCCCTCTCTCTAGATCCTTCCATGCCTGGCCCCTAATCAAGTTTCTGCCACTTGAGTCACAGTCAGAGCTGCATCCCCATTTACCATGAAACAAGACACAGATCAGGATTTCTGGTGTGCTTGCCAAATTAAAAAAATATATCATTAGGTACAGTTTATCCAGAAAAGTCTGGAAGCACCAAAGCTGATGGAAACTATATTATTTTAAGCAGGGTTATACTGCTTTTGCTTTCAGCAGCAGTTAATAAAATGTGGTATATTGACAAAATCTGCTTTTATATATTTACTAGGTACTATCTTTACTGCATGTTCTGAGTTTTACTTTATAAAGCATAACCTTTAGCCTGTTTGCGCTGCTACATCTGCTCAGTAGTGCTTGTAATCAGAATATTTATGTAGAAATTACAAATGATGGTGACAGCGAAACCTCCACTGTGAAGTACAACATGCAGAAATCTTCGACTATAAAACAGGTAAAATGGATTTTTTGTCCAGCTTTTGAAAAAAAATTACACACACACACACACACACACACACACACACACACACACACACACACACACACACACACACACACACACACACACACACACACACACACACACACACACACACACACACACACACACACACACACACACACACACGTGGGTATTCTTACAGTCTTTCAGGCAGTTGAGGATTCCTTTGGACCAACAGCCACCATTTCTTAGGAAATCTGATTGATTTTAAAGGATGGTGGAAATATTCAAATGCCTCTATAAAAACCTAGTTGCAGGCCCTGCTTTTATTTTGGTAGAAGCTACCAGAAGGTCCAAACTGGTTGCTAATAATACTGTACCCAGTGATAGTAAGAGTCATATCCTGCTTGGGTTTTGGAAGAATGTCTACATCTCCTTCAGTTTTAGTATAAATAGTACTCGTTGAAAAATGCGTATGCTTCATTATCAAGGGGACATTCTAAGACAAATGAAAGATATAATGGAGGGAGTATCAGATACACCTCTGAAGTTAAACTCAGTCAGCACGTAGCCAAATGTGACAGACTGCAGTTAAAGTCAGTCAGCACACAGACAAATGTGACAGACTGCAGTTAGTCAGTCAGCACTCACAAATGTGACAGACTGCAGTTAAAGTCAGTCAGCACACAGACAAAAGTGACAGACTGCAGTTAAAGTCAGTCAGCACGTAGCCAAATGTGACAGACTGCAGTTAAAGTCAATCAGCACTCACAAATGTGACAGACTGCAGTTAAAGTCAGTCAGCACACACACAAAAGTGACAGACTGCAGTTAAAGTCAGTCAGCACACACACAAATGTGACAGACTGCAGTTAAAGTCAGTCAGCACACAGACAAATGTGACAGACTGCAGTTAAAGTCAGTCAGCACACAGACAAATGTGACAGACTGCAGTTAAAGTCAGTCAACACATAGCCAAATGTGACAGACTGCAGTTAAAGTCAGTCAGCACACAGACAAATGTGACAGACTGCAGTTAAAGTCAGTCAGCACACAGACAAATGTGACAGACTGCAGTTAAAGTCAGTCAGCACGTAGCCAAATGTGACAGACTGCAGTTAAAGTCAGTCAGCACACAGACAAATGTGACAGACTGCAGTTAAAGTCAGTCAGCACACAGACAAATGTGACAGACTGCAGTTAAAGTCAGTCAGCACACAGACAAATGTGACAGACTGCAGTTAAAGTCAGTCAGCACACAGACAAATGTGACAGACTGCAGTTAAAGTCAGTCAGCACACAGACAAATGTGACAGACTGCAGTTAAAGTCAGTCAGCACATAGCCAAATGTGACAGACTGCAGTTAAAGTCAGTCAGCACATAGCCAAATGTGACAGACTGCAGTTAAAGTCAGTCAGCACACACACAAATGTGACAGACTGCAGTTAAAGTCAGTCAGCACATAGACAAATGTGATTTTGGTTCTTTTGCTGCTTGTACTATGGCAGTAGTGTCTGACATTGTTATTAAGACACACAGATGTCAAAGAATCCAGCCTTTACCAGATTATACAAAAGGTCAGCTTTTGAATGTATCCTTTGACTGATGCCTTTTATTTGGCATTCATCTCAAGGCATATATAAAAACAAGAGGAAAATGTTAAAGCCATACAACCAGTAAAACCATGATTCTATTCTCCATTTCCTAAATATAGCATGAATTTTCCAATAAAAGAGAATCCCTTTTATAGGAAGGAATCCTGGACTGAGTAATTTAAACAAAAGAAAGACTGAAAAAACACAACAGAAACAGGGTCTTATACAGGCAACATGGCAGAGGCAAGGACAATCCTCACCATCCCGGCCAAGGTGGTGCTTCTCAGTTTTGACCCAGGTCCTCCATCTCATCCCCTTCCATTCTCACATTCAGGGAGGAAGATCGTCTCTGTTTAAGGACAAGTTGTTTGGCCTGACCATGGGCTTTACATAAGAGAGGAGGTGGCTTTAGGATGCAAAACCAAGTTCCTAACTTTAATGAGAATGCACCCTTACCCCTAGACAATGTGGACTTAACAAGTTCCATATTTAACCAGCTCCTTTCTTCCATTGCAGTAGAATGAGTCCCTTGAAAGAACAAGGAGCAGGGTTTTATTTAAGACTCTTGGTGGTGTCCAGAAAAGCTAGACCTTGGACATTAATGCTGGACCTCACCAAACTAAAATGGCATCATATTATAAAAAAGTTCAGAATTTTAACCCTGCAGATGTTCTCATGGTTACCTTAAACATGAAGGACACCCACCTTCATATCCACATTTCCATGAATACAGAAGGCACCTGAGTTCATAGCAGGGATGCATCGCCTCCAGTTCACTTCTTTCTCCATTGAACTATTCACTGCTCCCAAGGTATTTGTCAAATGTTTAACTTCAGATTTGATGTTGTCTTTTCTGCCCATTCCTCAATGTATGGGTCTATGGATGTGAGTCTGATCTGACATTTTCAAGCTTTTGATTTGGTGCTCATGCTCCTCCTCTTACCCATAACCACCCATGTGTAAACCCAACCATCAGGGTTTAAGAAGTGTGTGGCCAGTGCCCACAGATTACCAGATTCTGATGCACAGGATAAATGTGTCTGTTGTTTATGTCCCTCACATTTGGATACCTCCTGCTCCATTTGTGAAGCCTTTGGCCAAAGGGCCATTGTAGAACGATGAAATAAATTAGTTTTGAAAGGACTTCTCCTAGCTCCAGTAGGAGAGAGCGTCCCTTCAGCTTCTGCAAAATCTTCTTCTTTTTCTTCTTCTCCTTTATAGAAACCATCTTAAAAACCTAAGGGAAAAAAACAAAGATAAAGAAAGAAAAAGAGAAAGAGAGATCTAAAACGTCGAGAAAGAGGTCTCTGGGCTATACATCCTCTTCAGATTTGGTTTGCAAAATCACAAAAACATTCAGAGCCAACACTTTCCTTGGATCTGATATTTGTTGGATCCAATACGCCATTAACATATTCACTGAAGCTCTGTTCATCTATATTGTGAGAAAAGCAGTACCATCATTCTAGAACCCCTTTGCTGCTTAATCCTTCTGGACAGTCAACTCTACCAGGATCCTTACTGAAGCAGACCTGGACAAGATGATGAGGAGATTTCTTTGGACCCAGATCCAGCTAGGGGTCCTTCTGGCTCTGGCTACTGTCAGGGCAAGGCGAATCATTTCTTTTTATCTAAGGCCTTTCTTAGAGGAATATTTCTGTTATGGCCAGTTACTCCCTGAAATATTATCATTTTACTGCAAGTCTTAACTAGCCCTCCTTTTGAACCTGCTGCCAAAGTTAATTTAAAATGTTTGTCATGGAAAACTCTTTTCTTGGTTGCTGTTACTTTTGCTAGAAGAATTTCTGAGCTCCACGCCTTGTCTTTAAAAACTCCCTGCATTTTTTTTTACATAGAGTGTATTTGAAGACCAACCCTTCTTTTCTTCCAAAGGTAGTTTCTGAATTATCTGTCATCCAGTCTATAAATCTTCCTGTGTTTTGCCCCAAATGTTCAAATAAAGGTGGATATATTTCACTTACTGGATGTTCACTACCGGTTATGATTTTTATTACATCAGACAAAAACCTTCAGGAAACCTGATAAGTTTTGTCTCTTACTCCCTCATCAGGATGGGAAAGGGACTATCCAAAATAAGTCTTTCCCATCGTCTGTCTGAATGTATATCCTATTTTTACAAAGAAAGGGGTCTATCACTGCCTATGACCTTAAAAGCCCATTCTACTAAATCTGTAGCTTCCTTGCCAGCTTTCCTTTCCAGAGTACCTCTCGATGACATTTCTGCAGTTGCCCCTGGTCCAAGATTCATACCTTCATTTCACGTTGCAAATTGGACATATAGTCCAGATGAAGAACCTTGTTAGGCTCAGATGTGCCCTGAAATATCCTTCCTTAGATCCACCCAAATGTTACAGTAGCTGGGGACTCTGTCCCGTATGTTGAGGAACAGATGAAGAAGACAACATCAGATACGAAAGTAATGTATTCACCATCAAGATAGATCTATGTTGTCTGTTTCCATCTTTCCTCAACTTCACCCCTCATTCCTCCTTCCATATTTGTTAGGGCATTTAACATTTTAACTTGTGGACCTCTCTGGCTGATTTTGTGATGGTTCCTAGCGGTTTTTATCAATTCTATATATATCAGCTGGTTTCTCTAGTTATATCTTAGACACTGTAGACTTGCCTTTTTTCTTGCAGGCAAACGAGATCTGATGTAGTTGGGTTTATACCATGGAATTAGAGATAACAGGAAGAGCCTGAGCAGCAGATCCAAAACTTGAAAGTGTCCAAACTCAGATTTAACTTGAATCCAAAGACCCATATGTTGAGGAAGGACAGGAATAGACAACGGTGATCTACTGTTATGGTGAATACATAATTTTCTTTCTTTGCACATCTCATCTTACTACTAACTGAGAAAATGGGGGGTAGTGCATTCAGGGCTAAATAGCAGCCTGGAGGTTAGGAGCCTAATCTTTTGCCAAGACTCATTCCCAAATGAAATATTACATATACTAAATAAAAAAAAATCTTGTTACCATAAACCTTACTTAGCAAATAGCTTTTCTGCTTTTCTTCATGATGCATTGAATGAAGCATTCAGCCTTCCTTATAATTATGCATTTTTTTAAAGTGGGTTCTTCATTTGTGGCCCCTAAGAAGATGAGTTCCTCGCCTTAAGATGTTAACTTTGCAACAGAGAATTTGATTCCCTCCTCTCCATCCTTGAACTGGTTATCACAGTTAGAATCAAATTCCTTTCCTGGATGAAACCTACTGGTACAGTCCTCTTCGGCAAGTTGGATTTCAGGATTGCAGTCTTTGATGTGCAAAATATCCTACACAGTCTTCCACATTCAATTGGTAGCACTTGAAACACCCCCTCCTTTATGTCCAAGGATGACTCAGAGCCAGCTTTGAAATAAAGCATTCAGTTACCACTCCTCTACCCAAAACTACAAAGTAAAGGAGAAAGGTTCTTGTACCTGATGAGTCTGCATAGTTAGCTGAGGCATATTGAATGAACATATCTACTTTTCCTTTCTCACTTAAAAGAAACAAAGATATGGTCTGTTTACCTCAGACAGGCAAAGTAGGTCAGTCTCCAAACAAGCTGTCTGTAAGTTACCAGCTAATTATATTTGTCTGTCTGCCTGTCTATTTATCTATCTAATGACCACCATGGAAAACCCTTGCAGTGCAGGTCAAAGTTCCCTCCACTAGGGCAGCAGACAAGCGTCAGGTCAGCACAAAGCATTTGTGATGTGGCCACCTGATATGCTATCCTTTTCAGGGCATTGCAAAGTAAACATATAACCACAGGAGCAGAGCAGGACATGCCATTGCAGTCTCACTGCTTAGGACCCTCCTCTATCATAGATTAGTAGCAATGGCACATATTGCTTTAGCAGTCTCCCCAAGCAATGTGAACACCACTGCAATATTGATCCTTATGGCAAACAGAGTGCTGTTGTGTGAACATACTTCCCTTGACAGTAGGCGTTTCTACACAAGGATCATTGCTATAGTATAGACTCCTACTCACCATCTCCATAGGACTTACCCTTCTCTTCTCTACAGTCATGGAATTAAATAATTTGGAAGTAGAAGCACTCTACCAACCCTATCATCTAGTCTGTCTCACCCATAGGAAGACTTTGGTACTTAATCTGACTAGGGAATCCCACCTGGTCAAGGAGTACAGGCCAACTTACTGATGATATTATTAAATAAAAAAAAATACCTGAGGCTGATCTACTCTATTTTATGGGGAGATCAGTTCCATTCAGAGGATGTTTGGAGCTCTGGAAGTCAAGCGAGATGAACAGATGTCTGCCTGTGGCTAATTCACAAGTATTATGAATGATACTACAGCAGTCATGCTTGTATTCAAGCATCTTTTTTGTGGTGAGTATGCTCACATAGCTGTACCTTCTCTATGTTTCAAACATTTTTTTTTCTTTCAAGTTCCCAAAATCACTGATACAAAGCAGTTAAACATTTTGAGATTTAATCTGCTGAAGTGGTATTTCTGTTCTGAGAATTTCTTGTAGTTTAACGGACTCGTGATTTTTTCTTTATGTTTTGTCTTCATTTACATATCAATGTTCTGAGTTCTCATTCTACACTTTGTCATCACCCAGTTTTGTGTTTATAATCTCTACATTTACTTCTTTCACAAAGGAGTCTATTTGTAGTGAGTTTTGATTTCAGTTCATTGGCTTCTCGTACATCTGGAGTAGTGAAATTAAGAAACAAGTGAATGTTAGTGGATAAATTTAAAACATGTGCCATAGTTTCAGAGATGAGTGCTGTTATCTGAAATGACAGTTAATCAGTGTTATTGTTTGAATCTCTGATGTTCTTTTGATTGCAATGAACCACATCCACTTTCATGCTGTTATCCTTTGGGAGTTTAAAAGTGCAATATCATACTAAGTCCTCTTTTTGATATGTTAATAGTTGCATATAAACAATACAGTTTGTTTAAAAGAGGTTTAGTTTAGTAACCCCTTGTGCAACATGTAGACTGTTAATACTTCCATAAAAACAATACAGTTTGTTAAAAAGAGGTTTAATTTAAAACCCCCTTGTGCAACATGTAGACTGTTAATACTTCCATAAAAACAATACAGTTTGTTTAAAAGAGGTTTAATTTAAAACCCCCTTGTGCAACATGCAGACTAGCATGCAGCACTAGATTGTCACTGGTTCCTTGTGTCTCTTTTGCAGATTGTTTTATGATATTATATATAAAACATGCCTATATGGATACTGCTGACAGCAACCTTTTAGTGCATCATTATGTACAAATAAAATACGCTATACATGGTGAAAGGCTGGTGAGCTGTAAGTGATGGGCGTTTTCTCTGTGACGTTTACTCATTGCTCTGTTTGTCTGCGCAATAAATAATTTAATTGAAGCATAGCTGTGTGAGCAGAGCACCATGTGCTGCTTGTGCTTCAGGCTGTTGATATAGTTGTAAAGACAGTGCTGAGTGCTATTCTGTTGTCATGGGGGCAGAGGGTTGCCTGCACACTGCTGAACTGAGTCGGTTTAGCTGCTTGATTGTCAGAGTGATGGCTGGGGAAGGGAAGGGTATGCATTAGATAGTCCATTTATTTTGTTTGTAGGTATGAACAGCATTTCCTGTGACACTGTGGAAGCATACTCATGCTCGCAGTGTCCATAATTATTCAATGTGGGACTGACCATATGGTAGCACAGTCACTCAATGTAGGACTGACTGTATGGTAGCACAATCACTCAATGTAGGACTGACCGTATGGTAGCACAGTCACTTAATGTAGGACTGACCCTATGCTACCACAGTCACTCAATGTAGGACTGACCATATGGTATCACAGTCACTCAATGCAGGACTGACCATATGCTACTACAGTCTCTCAATGTTGGACTGACCGTATGGCAGCACAATCACTCAATGTAGGACTGACTGTATGGTAGCACAGTCACTCAATGTAGGACTGACCGTATGCTACCACAGTCACTCAATGTAGGACTGACCGTATGGTATCACAGTCACTCAATGTAGGACTGATCGTATGCTACCACAGTCACTCAATGTAGGACTGACCGTATGGTATCACAATCACTCAATGTAGGACTGACCGTATGCTAGTACAGTCACTCAATGTAGGACTGACAGTATGGTAGCACAGTCACTCAGTGTAGGACTGACCGTATGGTAGCACAGTCACTCAATGTAGGACTGACCATATGCTAGTACAGTCACTCAATGTAGAACTGACCGTATGGTAGCACAGTCACTCAATGTAGGACTGACTGTATGCTACCACAGTCACTCAATGTAGGACTGACCGTATGGTATCACAGTCACTCAGTGTAGGACTGACCGTATGCTACTACAGTCACTCAATGTAGGACTGACTGTATGGCAACACAGTCACTCAATGTAGGACTGACCATATGGTAGCACAGTCACTCAATGTAGGACTGACCGTATGGTATCACAGTCACTCAATGTAGGACTGACCATATGGTAGCACAATCACTCAATGTAGGACTGACTGTATGGTAGCACAGTCACTCAATGTTGGACTGACCATATGCTAGTACAGTCACTCAATGTAGGACTGACCGTATGGTAGCACAGTCATTCAATGTAGGACTGATCGTTTGCTACCACAGTCACTCAATGTAGGACTGACCGTATGGTAGCACAGTCACTCAATGTTGGACTGACCATATGCTAGTACAGTCATTCAATGTAGGACTGACCATATGCTAGTACAGTCACTCAATGTAAGACTGACCTATGGTATCACAGTCACTCAATGTAGGACTGACCATATGGTAGCACAATCACTCAATGTAGGACTGACTGTATGGTAGCACAGTCACTCAATGTTGGACTGACCATATGCTAGTACAGTCACTCAATGTAGGACTGACCGTATGGTATCACAGTCACTCAATGTAGGACTGACCATATGGTAGCACAATCACTCAATGTAGGACTGACTGTATGGTAGCACAGTCACTCAATGTTGGACTGACCATATGCTAGTACAGTCATTCAATGTAGGACTGACCATATGCTAGTACAGTCACTCAATGTAGGACTGACCGTATGGTAGCACAGTCACTCAATGTAGGACTGACCATATGCTAGTACAGTCACTCAATGTAGGACTGACCGTACAGTAACACAGTCACTCAATGTAGGACTGAACATATGGTAGCACAGTCACTCAGTGTAGGACTAACCGTATGGTATCACAGTCACTCAATGTAGGACTGACCATATGGTATCACAGTCACTCAATGTAGGACTGACCGTATGCTACTACAGTCACTCAATGTAGGACTGACTGTATGGCAGCACAGTCACTCAATGTAGGACTGACCGTATGGTAGCACAGTCACTCAATGCAGGACTGACCATATGGTATCACAGTCACTCAATGTAGGACTGACCGGATGGTAGCACAGTCACTCAATGCAGGACTGACCGTATGGTATCACAGTCACTCAATGTAGGACTGACCGTATGCTACCACAGTCACTCAATGTAAGACTGACCTATGGTAGCACAGTCAGTCAATGTAGGACTGACCATATGATAGCACAGTCACTCAATGCAGGACTGACCATATGGTATCACAGTCACTCAATGTAGGACTGACCACATGGTAGCACAGTTACTCAATGCAGGACTAATCGTATGGTATCACAGTCACTCAATGTAGGACTAATCGTATGGCAGCACAGTCACTCAATGTAGGACTGACCGTATGGTAGCACAGTCACTCAATGCAGGACTGACCATATGGTATCACAGTCACTCAATGTAGGACTGACCGGATGGTAGCACAGTCACTCAGTGCAGGACTGACCGTATGGTATCACAGTCACTCAATGTAGGACTGACCGTATGCTACCACAGTCACTCAATGTAAGACTGACCTATGGTAGCACAGTCAGTCAATGTAGGACTGACCATATGATAGCACAGTCACTCAATGCAGGACTGACCATATGGTATCACAGTCACTCAATGTAGGACTGACCACATGGTAGCACAGTTACTCAATGCAGGACTAATCGTATGGTATCACAGTCACTCAATGTAGGACTAATCGTATGGTAGCACAGTCACTCAATGCAGGACTGACCGTATGGTATCACAGTCACTCAATGCAGGACTGACCATATGGTATCACAGTCACTCAATGCAGGACTGACCGTATGCTAGCACAGTCACTCAATGCAGGACTGACCATATGGTATCAGAGTCACTAAATGCAGGACTGACCATATGGTAGCACAGTCACTCAGTGCAGGACTGACTGTATGGTAGCACAGTCAACTAAAGCAGGACTGACCATATGGTAGCACAGTCACTCAGTGCAGGACTGACCATATGGTATCACAGTCACTCAGTGTAGGACTGACCGTATGGTATCACAGTCACTCAGTATAGGACTGACCATATGGTAGCACAGCACTCAATGCAGGACTGACCATATGGTATCACAGTCACTCAATGTAGGACTGACTGTATGGCAGCACAGTCACTCAATGTAGGACTGACCGTATGGTAGCACAGTCACTCAATGCAGGACTGACCGTATGGTATCACAGTCACTCAATGTAGGACTGACTGGATGGTAGCACAGTCACTCAATGCAGGACTGACCGTATGGTATCACAGTCACTCAATGTAGGACTGACCGTATGCTACCACAGTCACTCAATGTAAGACTGACCTATGGTAGCACAGTCAGTCAATGTTGGACTGACCATATGATAGCACAGTCACTCAATGCAGGACTGACCGTATGGTATCACAGTTAAGAGCGTCCAGATTAACCAGCAAGGAATCAAAATTCCATGAAACAGTTGAGATGATGCACAGAGAATTCAAAGAAAGGGGCTATAGAGAACAATAAACTAAATTCCTATTCCATGATGATACTGTTAAGAGAGTTTCTAAAGGAAAACCTTATATATATTCTCAGCATCAAGATGTGAATACACAAAGAAATGGAAGGAACATAACATACATGACTAAACCAGTAATTTCATTTATTTGATTTTTCATAAGGATAGGGTGTACTTAAGAGGCAGTCCTTCATTTCTTCCTAAAGAGGTGTCAAGATCTAACATTAATCAATCTATTAACCTCCCAATATTCTTTCTAAATTTTTCAAACAAAGGTGAATACATTTTGCACTTAGATGTTCACAGACAATAACACTTCTATCTACATAGATCAAAGAAATTTAGGAAATCAGATCAATTAGTTATATCCTTTTCAGAAACCCAATAGGGTCAATCAATTTCAAAAGTAACCTTATCAAAATGGGTGATGGATTGTATTTCCTTTGTCTATAATAAGTCTGTTCTAATCTTGCCAAAGTCTGTAAGGGGCCATTCAACCAGGTCCATGGCAACTTCATCAGCTTTTTTATCCAGGTCTTCCATGGACGATATTTGTGCAGCTCCAACTTGGGATAACCCTCATACTTTTATTAGTCATTAAAAGTTGGATCTGGTCTCTAGGGGAAGAGCAGCCTTCGGCTTAACAGTACTCAGTAATATCCTTGCTTAGAGTCCACCTGGGATTTAGGTAGCTGAGGACTCTGTCCCATATGTTGAGGAATGAATGAAAACATCAGATAAAGAAGTTATGGACTCACCATAAGATTCTATCTGTGTTGTCCATTTTCATTCTTCCTCAACACCCCCCCCCCCCCTCCAGCCCCCTACCCCGTTTCTCTAGATGACTTTTGGAAGAGCAGGAGAGTATTATAGAAATCAAAGTTCCTTCTCTTTGAACTCCAAATGGTGAATTTCCATCTTAAAGCTAGAATTTCATTATGTCATACAATAAGAAGCTGCAACCAAGATCTGGAGAATGAGGGGGCTACTGCATTGTGGATAAGGGAGGAGTTTGAGAGCTTGTAGTATCCACAAACTGAGAAACAGTGGCTGAATTTTATCCGAGGGTCGGATCCAAACCCATATGTTGAGGAAGAATGAAAATGGACAACACAGATGGAACGTTATGGTAAGTAAATAACTTCTTTTTATCTTAAATCCCCGCTGTGCTGTGTTTAACCAGAATGGAAAAAAAATGAAACTCCTTGTCATGTTAAAGGTAGCAATTCAGGCTAGCAGTAACCTTTGAAATTTTTGGGGAGGTGCAGCTATTGGAACCATATCAGAAAAAGTGAGGAAAAAAAGGGCCTAGGGGAGGAATCCAGGAAAGACTCACACAGAAAAGGAAAAGAAAGAGAAAGGGAGACAGAAAAATAAAAAAGTGAGAAGTACCAGGAAAAATGTAATGTGTCATCCTTTTTTGATGCCAGGCCTGTGGTGCCCTATCATCATCTCATAGACATGCATGCACGCACGCACGCACATCCAGACACCCACATACACTTACACACACACACACACACACACACACACACACACACACACACACACACACACACACACACACACACACATACACCAATTAGCAGAATGTAACATCCAGTCCTTTTAAAGTAAATCTTTTCAGCTGTTATCAAAAGCACCAACATGACAGACATCCATACATGCAGCAGTAGCCACCTGCTTTTCTTTTTACCAGCCAGTGCTGTACTATTTCTTGGTAAGCTATGTCAGGTTCTGTCAATTTAATGGGAATGTAAGGCATTTCAATATTTTCCACAGCTTCTTCTCAAAGGCACAGCTGTGCTGTTTGAGGCTTTGGTCCTCTCTCCAAGTACATACTAGCTGGTGTTTCATAAGGCTGACTTGTAAGAATACTTAAAGAAACACTTAACTCTCTGCCCTCTTCCCTCACCTCAGTTAATCAAACTGACATTGAAAATAACTTGTCTTTTCTTTTCAGTGATGTTATGATGCAAAAACATGTCACAGATGAAACATTTCATAAGGCTTTATTTACTGTCTGAGATTTGTAGTGCTAACTAAAAGATTTCTTAAGTTACTTTACTGACTGTGGTTTCACATATGCTTTGATGTAATGCAACAAAATAAAGGGGGTGGCAGTGGCATGGAAAGGGTGTGCATGTACGTAATATAGGGTCAGAGATTAGCCATATGGCCAATCATCTCAGCACTGACCTTGCAGCGTACAATATCTAGCTCTGCAGCCAGATCTTTGAAAAGACATGCAGCAGAAACAGTCCTCAGGTGGGAATTTAAAATGAGCACAGGTTGTATCAGAAGCCCTACTATTAGAAATGATGTAGGCCTTACAAGAAAAAAGGAAAAGAGGTATAACAGTGGATTAAAGTACAACACTCCTCTTGTACAGAACAATGTGTTGATTAAAGGGTTAGGCAGTGTATGCGTGTGTATGTTTCTTTTGGTGAGTTGTTGTAGGCACAGGGGGGATAGAAGGCAATAGAAAAAATAACATCTTCACTGAAAAATGGTGAATGTCAGGAACAGCTTAGTGGAATTGTGTACAACAAGTATAAAATAATTCAGTAGGGAATGGCACAAGTCTTAGGCTATACGTCAAAATAAAGTCTGATTCACAGTTTTGGGTTGTCTGATTCAGCCTGTGGTACGACTGCATTCTGTATGAAGTTTGTATGTTCCTCCACTTCCTAGTGTCCATGTGGGTTTTAACTAGCTGGTCTAATGTGTGTGTGTGTGTGTGTGTGTGTGCGTGTGTGCGTGTGTGTGTGTGTGTGTGTGTGTGTGTGTGTGTGTGTGTGCGTGTGCGTGTGTGCGTGTGTGTGTGTGTGTGTGTGTGTGTGTGTGTGTGTGTGTGTGTGTGTGTGTGTGTGTGTGTGCGCGCATCCTATGAGGCACTGCTGTCATGTTCAAGAAAGTCCTTTACACCCTCTGCATTATTCCATTTGCTTGACAGGGTATACAGTGACTCCTCTGTCAGCCTGAATATGATAAAGTGTGTATCAGAAAATTAAATGAATGCAAAGACAAGGACTGGCTAGAAACCTGGAAGCTAAGTAGAATTGAAACAGCTAGAAAAAGCTGGTAAACTTGCTAATTCAAATGTTGATACCTAGGTCCTGATTCCAAAAGACTTCCCTGAGTGTACACTTACACTGAGAGCAGTCTGAGAGCAGGTACTTTGGAATTTGGCCTCTGGTTTAAGCCTGTTTATAGATAGGCCTTAGACTAAACTAAGTCATTTATAGTGAGAACAAGTCTTTCAGAATCAGGACATGCTTAAACTGAGAGCAACTCTTTTAGAATATGGCCCATCGTGCTGTATTTAGAATTATTTATTAAGAAAACTATAATCTGATGTTGTCAGTTTTCATTCATTCCTCAACAGCTGGATTCAGATCTGATTCTTGGATCTGACTCGGCCATTATTATACCTCATGGTGATATAAAGATCTCAAGCTTCTCCCTTACCCACAATGCACAACCCCATAACATACTCCAGATCTCATCTGCTGCTTTTGCAAAACAGACGTGGTTATCTGAGCTCTCAGGCTTATTTTCATGTAAATGTATTTTTGTGGCTATGTTTTCTCTCTCTATATTTTTCTTACACGTAGTGTATCTCTTTTATATGCCATTGCTGATAGTAGTGTATCTCTTTTATATGCCATTGCTGTTATCTCCATAGTTATTTCTATTTAACTTTTTCTTTACACTTGTCAGTGTATTCTTGCTGGTACTTTTTTCTCCCTTGCCCTTATTTCTCCTAACCTTACTTAAAAAAAAAAAACTCTTTACTATCTAGTTTTCTTCCTTCTTATTTTCAAAGATGTCTGAAAAGGCCCTTCAGCATTTAAGAAATGTAAAAAATGTGGTCATAAGCTTCCACTCTCAGATGCACAGGATTTTTATGTTTATTGCCTGAGCCCAGAACACCTGAACGTAGATTGTTCTATTGGTAAGAATTTTAACCTGCGAGCTATCTCAGATTGTAAGAACAAATTTATATTAAAAGGTTTGTTACCTTCTGCCTTTTCTGAAGCAATTACTGGGGCTCACCCCTAAGACTGTTTCTAAGGAGACTTCAAAAAAGCCCTCCGAGACCATCTGGATCTGCCACTCCATTGTTGATGGAACTTCCAAAATAGAGGCATAGGATTGCTCCGAAGGCTTCTATATCAAATCCAGCTCCCAGAGCTCCAAAAACTTCTTCAGATCAGTTCATCAGATCAAAGACTTGTTCTAAAAGCTTGATATTCTCCAACCATTGATCCGGTGCCATCCAGGGTCCCATCTTCATTTTTAGAAAGACGTCATTTAAAATCTCGTTCTTTAGCCTCCTGGTATTCTTGCAGGAGTCTCACTGAAGCCAATGTGGATAGGAAGAAGAGGAAATTTCTCTCAGTGCAGATACAGATCTCCCAGATTTTACTTCTTTGGGTCAGAAAGCCTTGGTTTGCTCTACCCTTCCACTATCAGCTCCTTCTCCAATCTGGCAATCCATTTCAGAGCCCTTGGATCCAAGTTTGCCGAGACTGTCTGAGTTTGGAGCTGGATGACTCTCAGAGCCATAGAATCCCTGCCTTATCTGAGGTGTTGGAGTTGATTCCAAAGTTGTTGGAGCCATCTGTGCCACTCGAAGACTCAGTATTTGACTGCTCGGCTTTGACCTCCACTACTGGTGGAATGCCTTCAGGGCAGATGGAACTGATGGGGTGAAAGTGTGGGTTCATGTCTCCATCGGCTTCCTTTTCCCCAGGATGTTCTGTTTTTGAGGTGGTAGAGAGAGTTTTCTCTGCTTTAGCAGGATGGACGGTCTTACCCCGTTGAATTTCCCTTCAGGATCTCATGTGTGTCTCTGCACCTTGAACCTCAACATTTGACTGCACAGGGACAGCCAGCCCAAACCCTCCAAGCTACCCAGTAGGGTATTACCATCTCTTCTAATACTTCTCTGGAGCATCCCACTGAAGAATTACCTTGGAAGAAAGTGCAAAAGGAGGCATGGATTCCCCACAGGAATCTGTCACCGAGTATACCGATTTTGATGAAGTAGAAAGATCTCTAAGATCATCACCCAAAGATGCCTCATTTGGAGACATCCTAGAGATCCTTAAACAAAGGAGTGGTTGGTCCTCCAACAATCCTTCTCTGGTGGAATCAGTATTCCTGGAGGTGTTTGGATCTGTTCCATCTACCTCCTGGTTGACTCTGCCCACTGATGAGCTCATAAGGAGTCTGACTCAGTTTAACCTCTCCCCAAGAGACTAGATCAGGTTCTGGCGCTACCTGCAGGAGGGGAGGTTTGGAGTAAGGGAGCACCTGTAGATGCTATGGTTGTGGCAGCACCCACTAAGAAGGAACATGTGAAACAGAGTTTCACTGTCCATCCCCCTAACAGAGAGTCTAGGGCTTTGGACAGATTCAGGAAGTTTGTCTATGCTTCAACAACTTTTGCCCTCAGATCACTGAATTACCTGGAACATTTTACAAGACTCAAGAGGGACTTGATTAAGGAACTGTCAGAATCCCTTTCTGGGACCAGTACTGCTGAGACCCATGTTTCTGCAGCCTCACAAATGGCAACCCTTCAGCCCATTCTCCATTTCAAATTCATCCATGAGGCTTATCTCTCATGCAACTGAGGGTACCTCAAGGGCAGCGTGTCCAGGCATTTCCATTAGGGGACATGCCTGGATGCACTTGTATGACTTTGCTGAGCCCTTCAAGTCCTCTTTTGTCAATGTTGCTTTTGATGGAGCCTCATTATTTGGCCCCAAAGTGAAGGACACACTCTCCAGGTGTGAGTAGGATGAAAAGACCCTCTCTGCAGTGGGAGTAAATTTTCTGACCTGCCAAAATGTCCTTCTCTAGGAATCAATGGGTAGGATGAAAAATATGGCTCAAAAAAATCCCGGGATCTTTTCCAAGATCCATGTGGAGATAGTAACCATAGAGGCGGTGGGGGAACCCAAATGAAAGATGCCCCCCATATAGCAGAGGTGACCTTTAAAACCAAGGGTCTAGAGATCCTTTTTCTGAAAGACCCTATCAGCACTCCTGAAAGGAGGCCCAATTGTCCCTCTCTGGAGGCAACTGGGGTTCATTTATCTCTGCACCAGAAAACCGGGCTAGACATTACAAAAGATTCATGGGTGCAGAAGATTATTTCCAGAGGTTATAAAATGTTCTTTTCCCTTCCACTTCTACCCTCATGCAAATTTTCTGATGTTCTGCTCAATCAGAGGCAAATAGCAGCACTTGAAATACAAAAGCTGCTAGAAGAAAGAGTCATCCAAGAGGTCCCACCAGACCAGATAGATTACAGAACTTACTCAAGATTCTTTTTAGCGACAAAGAAAACAGGAAACTGGAGACCAATTTTTGGATCTCAACAACTTGAAAAAATCAGTTCAACACACAAAGTTTCAGATGGTCATGTTTCAGTCCATTTTGCCCTTTTTGAGAAAGGACAACTGGATGTGCTCGATAGACCTTCAATACCTGTACTTTCACATACAAATGAACAGACGGTCCAGAAGGTATTTATGCTTCCGACCAGTCATTACCAGTTGAGACTCATGCCTTTTGATCTCACCACAACCCCCAGGGTGTTCATCAAATGCATGACAGTGGTAGCAGCTCACTTGAGACAGTAGGGATTCTGGGTGTTTCTGTATCTAGACGACTGGCTCATTACCACCCCAACCAGGCATCTACTCATAACAGCAAGAGATCAATTAGTCCAAACTTGCTCCCTTCTAGGATTTACCATAAATTACAGTAAATCTCAGTTAGAAACTTCTCAGATACTGGAGTTTATAGGAACAATTTTCAACATGGTATCAGTAACAGCTTCTCTTCCTCTTGCAAGAATACAGACTATCAGATTCCAGATCAAGAAAACAATTCACAGTACAACAATTTCAGCATGAATGATTCTGCAAGCCCTAAAATCAATGTCAGCAGCCATAATTTTAGTTGCTCTACTGAGATTCCACATGAGTATTCTTCAATGGATTCTAGCAACTCAGTGGTCGATTCTTTATCAGTGCATGTCAGTCCAAATAAAAATCACTGAAGCATGGAAAAGGTATATTTGGTGGTAGATTCGATCAGATCATGTTCTTCAAGGCCATCCTTTCATTCTTCCTCAGCACAAGGCTGTAGTGACCACAGACTCATCCCAGATTGGAAAGGGGGCACTTCCTGGGGAAAATAGTGCAAGGTACTGGGTCCCCCGAAGAGGCCAATATGCATATCAATATTCTAGAAATGAGAGCAATGCTCTTAGCATTGCAAGCATTTCAACGCTCTCTTCCCTCAGGAACAATTAAGATTCAGATGGACAATATGTCAGCAGTCTGATGCATAAACAAATAAGGAGGAACCAAATCTTACTCCTTGGATCAAGAAGCCCTCAGAGTGTGGCAATGGGCAAGCTGTTCCAATCACTTTCTGACAGCAACTCAGATCCCAGGGAAGTCCAACATGATAGCAGTCAAGCTGAGAAGATCCATTCTACCACCTCACAAGTGGTCTCTCAACAGGAAAGTGACAGATATGATTTTCCATCAATGGGCCCAACCTTGCTGTGATCTTTTAATTTTCCCCGAAACAACAAGTGGAGCAGCTTCTTTGCCCTGATCCCCCCATCGGGGGAAATCACAAAAAGATGCTCTATTCCACAATTGAACCCCAGTATCCTTTATGCTTATCCCCTCACTCCCTTGATCCCCAAATTTCTGCAGAAAGCTGCCAGGTTGAAGAGCAGAGTCATCCTCATTGCACCTTACTGGCCTCAATAGGTTTGGTTCTCCTTTCTTTGGCCTCATCTAGTCTACTATTCTTGGATTCTGGATCCAATTCCAGGCCTCCTGCCTCACCTAATGGGAACGATTCATCTGGATATCTTAAACCTAAAGCTGACAGCGTGGTCTCTCCACTTTCTTTAATAACCAGACAACCTATGTTGTCTTCCCCTGTCCATCATATAGATGCAAATGGAAGAGGTTTATTTTTGGATGCATCACGAACATATGGTCCTTGTTCACCCCCCCCCCTCCCGTACAGAGTGTTCTTGAATTGCTGGCAACAATTTTTAATGAAGGAGCTAACTCTTCAGTCATTAGAGTTCAACTGGCAGCAGTATCTAACTTCCATATTGGCTTTAATAATTCTTCCCTGACTCCATCTAAGCTTTGTAAGGTCTTCTTGAGAGGTACTCTTCTATAAAGACCATCTTACAAAGACCCTACTCCACCATGGGACTTGAATTTAACCCTTCAGGCCATAACTCATTCTCCCTTTGAACCAGCAGGAAAATGTGATCTCAGATTTCTAACCTGCAAAACTAGCTTTATAGTGGCCATTACATCTGCTAGAAGAATTTCTAAAAATCAAGTATTATCATCCAACCCTCCCTACTTGATTTTTCATAGGGATAGGGTAACATTACAAACCAACCCTTCTTTCCTTACTAAGGTGTTGTAAAAATCCAACATCAACCAGTCTTTTAATCTGTCTGCCTTCTTTCCAAAATTTGAAAACAAAGAATATATGTTTCACTTGTTAGATGTTCATAGACAGTTGCATGTTTACTTACATAGGAGAAAAGAATTTAGAAAATCTGATCAACTGTTTATCTTCTTTGTGGATGCCAAATTAGATAAATAAGGTTACAAAAGTAGCCTTGGTAGGATGGCTTACTGACTGTATATCTTTTTGTCTATGATAAATAGAGCATTTCATTACCAAAACCTGTAAGAGCCCACTCAACTAGATCCATGGCAACAGGCATTCTATAGATGACGTGTGCATCTGCAACTTGGGCTGCTCCTCATACCTTTATTACTCATTACAAACTAGATCTGATCTCAAGGGGCAGAGCAGCCTTTGACTCAAACCTTGGTCAGAAATATCCTCCCTTAGAGTCCACCTGGGATTTCAGGTAGCTGGGGACTCTGTCCCAACTGTTGAGGAATGAATGAAAATGGACATCAGATAAAGAGGTTCTGTACTCACCATAATGTTCCGTCTGTGTTGACCATTTTCATTTTTCCTCAATTCCTCTCCCACCAATACCCAACCATTCAACAATGTTTTCTGGAAGAACGAGGATTTTAAAGGACTCTTCTGGTCCTTCAGTTGAGCTCCAGATAATGGCTTTCTGTAATCAGAAATTGGTAATATTTATCACTTATTCTAATCCAGCAAACAGGTATGTTAGTGGTTGGTGCATTGTGGTTAAGGGAGAAGCTTGAGAGCTTTATGGTCACCATGACCTATAGTAATGGCCGAGTCGGAACCGAGACTCGGATCCAAACCCAACTGTTTGAAAATAGACAACACAGATGGAATGATATGGTAAGTACATAACTTCTTTTTAGTCCCTAGGACCATCTCCACCCTCAACTGAAGTGTAAACCTTTGGTCGGACACAATGATGTAACATATTTTAGAAGAATATTAAATTATAATAATTGGAATAAAGAGAACACATTTCACTGGAATAGCAAAAGATACTGAGGTGAGAAACACTATTGTATATCAGTTTACTCTGACTTTCAGTGGTACTTCTATTGCATAGATTTCTGTTAGAACTAAAGGTCTGTTTATATGTATGTATATGTACACACACACACATATATATTTTCTCCTTTAATATATATAATATATAATTTTTGCAAAATGAGCAACATAAAAAGAAACAATAAAATTTTACATGAAATAACTAACTGATAATGTTATTTGTATGCATCTCAGTATCATAGACTTGTGTTCCAGAGGGTAGGTGATCAACCTAGTGTTACTTACAGGAAAGCTAAAAATCTTAAAGTATTTTTTGAATATAACAAATTAGCACCAAGTAGATCTGTTGGCATGTATAAATGCCAATCATGTAATTATTGCCAATATGTTATAGAATCCAACAAGTTCAAGGTGCATGACCATTTTTATACTTTGAGACATAGAGTTAACTGTAATTCTAAGATGATTATTTGTTTAGCCCAGTGTCAGAGTTGCTCGTTTTTTTACATAGGTAAGACAGAGAGACGTCTTCGTGAACGCATATACGAGCACATCTACGCCATTAGAAAAAATAAACCTGAAAATGCCTTAGCCAAACATATTTTTTGCCATCCAGATCACAATTTCAAATTCATAGTGATAGATTAAGTTATTCAAAACCCAAGAGGGGGTCCAGTAGGGTTAAAAGTGGAAGAGCTAGAACTCTCTTGGCAAATTAGGTTGAATGCATATAATATGCCTGGAATAAATGAAAGCTGCTCTATCAGCAGCATTTTAAAACTTAAAAGCTTACTTAGGTGAACTTTCAACTCTTGGAAGTAACAATTTATGTAAACACCACTAGCAGTGGCTATTTATTTCCTTATTCTTATTATCATTGTGTATTTTTACTTTTATGTATATACTTCTGTGGATTAAATGACATTAGGATACACTATGCTTTAAGGTTGCACTGTTGATGGTTTAAGGTCAGTATTCCTTTAAAACTTGATAGGCATACTAACAACACTAATAGAGCTAATAGTTGTTATTTAAGGATGACGATGTTGGTAACTTATTGTCTGAAGAAGTTTGTGTATGATACACAAACGAAAAGTGCTTTACTGTTATTAAAGTTTATTTGTTTTAATAGTGCCGCTTGTTCAGTTTGCTTCTGTTTTTTTATTTGAGTTTTATTTGTATGCATCTCAGTATCATAGACTTGAGATGACATGTCTGTGGAAGAGAAGCTGTACAAAATGGAAGAGACACTCTGCTTGGAATGTATTGTCTTTCAAGATATCCATCCATCCTCAAGCCCTTTTCCCATTTTGCACATGGGGACGAGGTGTCACTTCAGCAGTGACAGTCATCTCGAGCCAAGGTTTACACCACTGGGTGGCTAGCCCTGCTACAGTAGTTCATTCATACAACTCACTCGCACACACACTCTCACCTACAGCCAGTTTCGAGTGTCCATTCCACCTACTGCATGTCTTTGGAATGTGGGAGGAAATCGGAGCACCCAGAGGAAACTCAAGTGACAGCAGGGAGGACATGCAGACTCCACACAGAAGATATCCCAGCTGAGAATCGAACAGGAGATCCTCTTGCTGTAAGGCGACAATGCTAACTGCTGCACCACTGTGGCCACCCTATTGTCTTTCAAGATATAACAGGTATCAAAGAGTAATGTGGAACAATTCCAAATGGCTCTTATCTGCAGGTAAGAATTCTGTTAAACATCTAAAAAAAATTGGCTACTACTTCATGTGGGTTGAAGGACTGGGATAATACACCAGGAAGTGGGGACTGAGACGTTTTATCACATGTGAATGGGACCAGTGGCAGATCCTGAGCCTGAAAGAGCTCTTAGTGTTTGTTGATATATAGAAGGGCTGGCCACTGGAAAGTAACCTCAAGTAATCAAAATGTCTCAGACTTGCAGTTATTGTGGAAAGTAGCACTGATCTAACAGCACAGAGGATTAAGATTAAGATTAAGATTATGAGCTGTTAAACTACTTCCTCATGGAACAGGGTTTGATTCTCTTGGTCTTCATTTGCCTACAGTGTGATTTTGAGCAGGTCAGTTAACCGGACTGTGCTTTAGAGCACTTGGGAATTTGGGCTAGGTTCCTTAATAGTCTCCTGGGCTACCCAAGAATCTATCCTTTGAACTGTCCTGCTGGTGTAGAGTCAAGAGAAATCATTCTGTGTACCTAGTGACCCAAGTTTGATTAGAGGCTTGGAGTTTGAAAATTCTGGATGAGAGTGGTAGAATGAGAGGCTAGGTCTACTCACTTTCCTCAAGTGGATGGGCATCTATGTCCAGAAGGGCATTCCTCATGCTATTTGAAGCTATATATGATCATCATATTCCTACTGCTGCAGTAGCCTTTAGGCTGTTTGAGTTATGTCTTTCCCAAGACACAATGACTGTCAAGCTTTCAAAAGTTCTGGCTCCCTCCCACACTTCCAGTTTGACTGCTGATTGGACAACCCTGAGGAGGGAACATCAGCAGTCAGAATGGAAAATCTTCAATGCTTTCTTGTAGCCTCATGAAGAAACAGCTCAGAGGCTTCACAAGTACAACATCTGGCACTTTGGCTCCTTTTTTGGCAAATACGTCCCCTTTGTGGAACCTGTTCTCACAGAAAATCTTAGTATTTTGTAAATTTATATTGTTTTACAAAAGTGTTTTTTACTTTTATTTACTTTAGTGGTTCTGGCCCTTTAAGAAACCCTGTATTTTGTAATTAATACCCGTTTCCTGTCTTGGACAGCTAGTTTTAGCCTAGGCTAGGTACTGGAGTTTATTTGATATAGAAATAAACTGTTTATGCCAACTTCATTTTTTTATAACAGCTTAAGTGTTAGGATGTGTTTTATTTGTGTTGGGACAATGATAGAGCATCCAGTGCTTGTGTTTCCACTGTGACAACTTATCTGCAATTTATTTTGTCACCCTAAATTTTACTTCTAATGAGTTTTTGACAGAATTGTATTATACTGTTTGTGCATTTTACATAGCATGTAGTGATTGTGCTAATACTGTGACAACTTACCTGTCATTTTTTGTCAGATTATTTTTACTTCTGGGGGTACTGACAGGATTTTACTGAACTGATTGTACATTTACAGGATAATGTAGTGCTTGTGTTCATGCTGTGACAACCTACTTGCCATTTATTCTGTCAGACTAATTTTACTTATAAGATTTTCTGACAAGATTTTAGTGTACTGCTTGTGCATGTACAGGACACGGGGATAACTTAAATGCCATTTATTCCAGTCAGCCTAATTTTACTTTTAAGTGGTTTCTGACAGGACTTTAGTGAACTGCTTGTGTGTTACTGTGTTTTTGGCATTTTTCCTTTGGGGGTAAGTTTAAGTCTAGCTTTATAGTGGCCATTACATCTGCTAGAAGAATTTCTAAAAATCAAGTATTATCATCCAACCCTCCCTACTTGATTTTTCATAGGGATAGGGTAACATTACAAACCAACCCTTCTTTCCTTACTAAGGTGTTGTAAGAATCCAACATCAACCAGTCTTTTAATCTGTCTGCCTTCTTTCCAAAATTTGAAAACAAAGAATATATGTTTCACTTGTTAGATGTTCATAGACAGTTGCATGTTTACTTACATAGGAGAAAAGAATTTAGAAAATCTGATCAACTGTTTATCTTCTTTGTGGATGCCAAATTAGATAAATAAGGTTACAAAAGTAGCCTTGGTAGGATGGCTTACTGACTGTATATCTTTTTGTCTATGATAAATAGAGCATTTCATTACCAAAACCTGTAAGAGCCCACTCAACTAGATCCATGGCAACAGGCATTCTATAGATGACGTGTGCATCTGCAACTTGGGCTGCTCCTCATACCTTTATTACTCATTACAAACTAGATCTGATCTCAAGGGCAGAGCAGCCTTTGACTCAAACCTTGGTCAGAAATATCCTCCCTTAGAGTCCACCTGGGATTTCAGGTAGCTGGGGACTCTGTCCCAACTGTTGAGGAATGAATGAAAATGGACATCAGATAAAGAGGTTCTGTACTCACCATAATGTTCCGTCTGTGTTGACCATTTTCATTTTTCCTCAATTCCTCTCCCACCAATACCCAACCATTCAACAATGTTTTCTGGAAGAACGAGGATTTTAAAGGACTCTTCTGGTCCTTCAGTTGAGCTCCAGATAATGGCTTTCTGTAATCAGAAATTGGTAATATTTATCACTTATTCTAATCCAGCAAACAGGTATGTTAGTGGTTGGTGCATTGTGGTTAAGGGAGAAGCTTGAGAGCTTTATGGTCACCATGACCTATAGTAATGGCCGAGTCGGAACCGAGACTCGGATCCAAACCCAACTGTTTGAAAATAGACAACACAGATGGAATGATATGGTAAGTACATAACTTCTTTTTAGTCCCTAGGACCATCTCCACCCTCAACTGAAGTGTAAACCTTTGGTCGGACACAATGATGTAACATATTTTAGAAGAATATTAAATTATAATAATTGGAATAAAGAGAACACATTTCACTGGAATAGCAAAAGATACTGAGGTGAGAAACACTATTGTATATCAGTTTACTCTGACTTTCAGTGGTACTTCTATTGCATAGATTTCTGTTAGAACTAAAGGTCTGTTTATATGTATGTATATGTACACACACACATATATATTTTCTCCTTTAATATATATAATATATAATTTTTGCAAAATGAGCAACATAAAAAGAAACAATAAAATTTTACATGAAATAACTAACTGATAATGTTATTTGTATGCATCTCAGTATCATAGACTTGTGTTCCAGAGGGTAGGTGATCAACCTAGTGTTACTTACAGGAAAGCTAAAAATCTTAAAGTATTTTTTGAATATAACAAATTAGCACCAAGTAGATCTGTTGGCATGTATAAATGCCAATCATGTAATTATTGCCAATATGTTATAGAATCCAACAAGTTCAAGGTGCATGACCATTTTTATACTTTGAGACATAGAGTTAACTGTAATTCTAAGATGATTATTTGTTTAGCCCAGTGTCAGAGTTGCTCGTTTTTACATAGGTAAGACAGAGAGACGTCTTCGTGAACGCATATACGAGCACATCTACGCCATTAGAAAAAATAAACCTGAAAATGCCTTAGCCAAACATATTTTTTGCCATCCAGATCACAATTTCAAATTCATAGTGATAGATTAAGTTATTCAAAACCCAAGAGGGGGTCCAGTAGGGTTAAAAGTGGAAGAGCTAGAACTCTCTTGGCAAATTAGGTTGAATGCATATAATATGCCTGGAATAAATGAAAGCTGCTCTATCAGCAGCATTTTAAAACTTAAAAGCTTACTTAGGTGAACTTTCAACTCTTGGAAGTAACAATTTATGTAAACACCACTAGCAGTGGCTATTTATTTCCTTATTCTTATTATCATTGTGTATTTTTACTTTTATGTATATACTTCTGTGGATTAAATGACATTAGGATACACTATGCTTTAAGGTTGCACTGTTGATGGTTTAAGGTCAGTATTCCTTTAAAACTTGATAGGCATACTAACAACACTAATAGAGCTAATAGTTGTTATTTAAGGATGACGATGTTGGTAACTTATTGTCTGAAGAAGTTTGTGTATGATACACAAACGAAAAGTGCTTTACTGTTATTAAAGTTTATTTGTTTTTAATAGTGCCGCTTGTTCAGTTTGCTTCTGTTTTTTTATTTGAGTTTTATTTGTATGCATCTCAGTATCATAGACTTGAGATGACATGTCTGTGGAAGAGAAGCTGTACAAAATGGAAGAGACACTCTGCTTGGAATGTATTGTCTTTCAAGATATCCATCCATCCTCAAGCCCTTTTCCCATTTTGCACATGGGGACGAGGTGTCACTTCAGCAGTGACAGTCATCTCGAGCCAAGGTTTACACCACTGGGTGGCTAGCCCTGCTACAGTAGTTCATTCATACAACTCACTCGCACACACACTCTCACCTACAGCCAGTTTCGAGTGTCCATTCCACCTACTGCATGTCTTTGGAATGTGGGAGGAAATCGAGCACCCAGAGGAAACTCAAGTGACAGCAGGGAGGACATGCAGACTCCACACAGAAGATATCCCAGCTGAGAATCGAACAGGAGATCCTCTTGCTGTAAGGCGACAATGCTAACTGCTGCACCACTGTGGCCACCCTATTGTCTTTCAAGATATAACAGGTATCAAAGAGTAATGTGGAACAATTCCAAATGGCTCTTATCTGCAGGTAAGAATTCTGTTAAACATCTAAAAAAAATTGGCTACTACTTCATGTGGGTTGAAGGACTGGGATAATACACCAGGAAGTGGGGACTGAGACGTTTTATCACATGTGAATGGGACCAGTGGCAGATCCTGAGCCTGAAAGAGCTCTTAGTGTTTGTTGATATACAGAAGGGCTGGCCACTGGAAAGTAACCTCAAGTAATCAAAATGTCTCAGACTTGCAGTTATTGTGGAAAGTAGCACTGATCTAACAGCACAGAGGATTAAGATTAAGATTAAGATTATGAGCTGTTAAACTACTTCCTCATGGAACAGGGTTTGATTCTCTTGGTCTTCATTTGCCTACAGTGTGATTTTGAGCAGGTCAGTTAACCGGACTGTGCTTTAGAGCACTTGGGAATTTGGGCTAGGTTCCTTAATAGTCTCCTGGGCTACCTGCGAATCTATCCTTTGAACTGTCCTGCTGGTGTAGAGTCAAGAGAAATCATTCTGTGTACCTAGTGACCCAAGTTTGATTAGAGGCTTGGAGTTTGAAAATTCTGGATGAGAGTGGTAGAATGAGAGGCTAGGTCTACTCACTTTCCTCAAGTGGATGGGCATCTATGTCCAGAAGGGCATTCCTCATGCTATTTGAAGCTATATATGATCATCATATTCCTACTGCTGCAGTAGCCTTTAGGCTGTTTGAGTTATGTCTTTCCCAAGACACAATGACTGTCAAGCTTTCAAAAGTTCTGGCTCCCTCCCACACTTCCAGTTTGACTGCTGATTGGACAACCCTGAGGAGGGAACATCAGCAGTCAGAATGGAAAATCTTCAATGCTTTCTTGTAGCCTCATGAAGAAACAGCTCAGAGGCTTCACAAGTACAACATCTGGCACTTTGGCTCCTTTTTTGGCAAATACGTCCCCTTTGTGGAACCTGTTCTCACAGAAAATCTTAGTATTTTGTAAATTTATATTGTTTTACAAAAGTGTTTTTTACTTTTATTTACTTTAGTGGTTCTGGCCCTTTAAGAAACCCTGTATTTTGTAATTAATACCCGTTTCCTGTCTTGGACAGCTAGTTTTAGCCTAGGCTAGGTACTGGAGTTTATTTGATATAGAAATAAACTGTTTATGCCAACTTCATTTTTTTATAACAGCTTAAGTGTTAGGATGTGTTTTATTTGTGTTGGGACAATGATAGAGCATCCAGTGCTTGTGTTTCCACTGTGACAACTTATCTGCAATTTATTTTGTCACCCTAAATTTTACTTCTAATGAGTTTTTGACAGAATTGTATTATACTGTTTGTGCATTTTACATAGCATGTAGTGATTGTGCTAATACTGTGACAACTTACCTGTCATTTTTTGTCAGATTATTTTTACTTCTGGGGGTAGTGACAGGATTTTACTGAACTGACTGTACATTTACAGGATAATGTAGTGCTTGTGTTCATGCTGTGACAACCTACTTGCCATTTATTCTGTCAGACTAATTTTACTTATAAGATTTTCTGACAAGATTTTAGTGTACTGCTTGTGCATGTACAGGACACGGGGATAACTTAAATGCCATTTATTCCAGTCAGCCTAATTTTACTTTTAAGTGGTTTCTGACAGGACTTTAGTGAACTGCTTGTGTGTTACTGTGTTTTTGGCATTTTTCCTTTGGGGGTAAGTTTAAGTGGCTGCTTGTGTAGACCTTTGAAAACTTATCTTCCAGCTGACTCATTCCAGCTTTTCTAACTTCATCTGATGCATTCTCCTCAATCAACCACAACATGGATACTTATCTGACTCCTGCCAGTCCAACTTCTGCAGTTTCTAGAAAGAAAAATAATTGGTAGTCCTTGCACACGATGCAAGCTCAGTCTGCACCTCACTCAATAGTGGGTGAACCTGCAGTGGCCATTAATTGTTTCTCAGACCATTCACTTCCTTCTCCAGCTTCCTCTGGTGCAGACCAAACAGCCACGATGAACGGGGTCTGCCCTTTCCTCCTCAGCTGTTTCCAGTGTCTGAGTTCAGGCACTGGACAATCATCTTTACTGGGCCATGAGTTTCTTTAGTTCTTAGAGTTCATAAGGCAAGTAGTAGGTTAGCTGCCCTTGTGGATTGTTTTAAGCCAAGCTGATTTGCCTTGGTGAGAATTAAACCCTGTTCCTCTTGTCTGTGAAGTAAACACCTTAACCATTATAACAGCTCTCATCTCCATGCTACAGAATGTGTTCAGGGAAAGAGATCTCTTGAAAATGTATGGATATGCCAAAGCCAGTCTTATAATATTGGCTTTACTACTATATCAGGATGCACACCTAGTCCCCCCAGATCGTTTGCTGCTAACTAGCATAAAGACATGGTCTTGAGCTGGCTGGCTAAGTAGTGTCTTTGTTATCGACCACACCCCGAGCCGTCCTTAGCCCCTTGGGGCCGCGGAGCCTGAAACCAACCCGCTCGTCTCCTAAGTCATCGAGATGTCAGATTCGACATAGACAGGGCTGTTGAGCCGGAGGGAGATCTCCACTCCTCCCCCCCAGCCAAACGAGTTTGCACTGGCGAGCTTGCGGCCGGATTCGGGGGCCGGACCTGGGGGACGCTGGGACCATCCGTTCTTGCCTCCCTCGGGTGTTTCGGTGCCGTGGACTCTGGCTCATCATGGTTTTGGGCCCGGGGACACCCATCCCGTGATTCTGGGGGTCCGCTTTCAGTGATGAGGAGTGCCTTGGCCAAGTCTCTCGGCGCCATCTATGCTTTACCGGCACCTGTTTGGACCTAAGGTACTTACACTCTACTCTGGAGCAAGCAGAGCAAAAAACTTTATCTGCAGAGGGTCACGGTTGCACTCCCTTCCACCTTCCTTATCTGCTAAAAGAGGAGGGAAGATGTGGTTCCAAAAGTAAATCACAGAAGTTTTTTTTCCTCAACAGCAGGAGATTCCCTTCCAGAGGCAGAGGGGCGAAATTTTTCTGGAGCCCAGGCGTCCGCAAGGTGGCAGAGCCCCCAATTCTGAGGAGAGACCGCGAGTCCTTTCGGTGGCTCTTCAGCCTCCCACACTCCATATCAATGAAATGGGAATTGGGGGCTGTACTTCTGGCCTCAGGCTCCTTCACAAGTTTCTTTCTCCCTCATCTATATACACACACACACAACATGTATGTCTGGTGGTCTGGTAAAAAAAAGGAGGGGGACCAGATCTTACCCTCCCCTTGAGGAGGCATGGGGAGGGGAATGGGCTGCTGTAGCTACCAACCGCTCTAGTAGCGACCCACCACATTCCAGGGAAATCAGATAGATGGCAGATGATTAAGCATTCTCTCTCTCTCTCCTCACGAGGTCCCTGAATGAAACAGTAGCAGCTCAGGTTTTTCAGAAGATGGGGGACCCCTGCTCACGACCTGTTTGCAACACCACAAACTGCTTCAACTCAGGCTTAGACCCATATTACTGCCTGATACCAGAGGTCTTGAAATTTTAACATCAACTGTGAGCTACCAGTTTTCTTTCCAAATTCTCAAAGATTTGTGTGCTGCTCTACTTGGTCCAACCAACACTTTCATTTCCCACTACGATTCCTCTCCTGCTTGGTCACAGAAGATACCAATTAAGGAAAAAAGTTAAACATTGTTCACCCGAAATCAGGGTATGTATAGGAAAAGATGATTTTCTTACCATAGCTAACTAGGTGTTATAGACATTTAATCCTGATACATAGCCTGCAGTACCTGTTCAGCAGGTCAGCCAGTAATTTGCTTAGGAAGACAGGTCAGATAAGGCTGACATAGATGGAGACAGTACTTTGTATCCTACAGATCTTGATACCAAGTTACTGATGCTGAGGAAAACTGGTCCTCACAACTTCAGTGGGATGTAAATTCTTTTCTCAGTTTATTGCCATGATGAATGAGGTGTTTCTATGGGAATTAATGGATGTTCCCTTTGTGTTGAGAGGGTTTTTTAATATGTTGTAAATGGATTTGCCTCTTTCTATAAAGGCCTTTTCCTCCTCTGCTGCCAGACTTGGAGTCAGTATATTCTGCTTCTTGTAACAACCCTGATTCCAGGTATACAGTCCCCATGGAAGCAGGCAGGTAAGAAGGTACTGTTATCATCCAAGCTTTACCCTGTGGATATAGAGGGAAGGGGTTGAGACACATTTCATATTAGAATACCTAACTAAAAAGACTCTCCTACCTGAAGGACACTACCCTACAGAAACTGTACCTACAAACAATTTACCTGAAGTCAGACCTCTACAAATTGCTAAAGTAAATACCTGAAAGTTATGTAATCCTATGTAATGTACACTGCTAACCTGGGTCTAAAGCATCTATAGCCTGCCCCCCATAGTAATTTGGGTTCTTCTTTATTCTAAACAAATTAGTTTGCCCCTTGCACTCTATAACACTATTTCCTAACCTAAAAATAAACCCTGAATATTATTTCTGGTTTCCCACTTTAAAAACCTGATAATTATACTCTAAACTTGTAATCTAAAGCTAGCAAATACCCTGCACGGGTATAAAACACAGTTTAAAACACAGTTTAAAACACAGCTACTAAATTAAGACTCTAAATACATACCATATCGCTCCAGGAAGCCTTAGAATACACTTGTAGTCAGTGTTAGCCCCGCTCTGCTCACTACGCTCGGGCTCGCTCCATGCCCTACCCTGCCCCCAATTCTCACCCACCCCCAGTACCACTAAATTTATGGTTACTTAACCACACCCCCTGTTATAAAATCCTATCAGCTTACACCTAACATACTTTCTCCACCCCCACTCTGTTAACTCTAAATTTACCATCCTATCTTCTGCTGTTGTACCATACAAACAATAGATCCTTAACTACTACACTCCTCCACTCATAATGCTGTACTCCTCTTTACTATCCATTTTACTGGTCCCTTATTTACTCACCTTGTACAAAAAAACAGTTTCTCACTGGTTATCAGTACCCAAAAGGCCATACTATCGCCCGAGCTGCAAGCCCTTCCACCTTTAACCAATCTTACAGTACTGTGTCAAGCCTTGCACCTTGCTTATGCTATCAACTTGTCAATCCCTGAAACCTTAGTTTCAAATTGAAACATTATTATAAACTAATAAATAAACTCTTGAAACTCATCACTAGGATTAAACCTAACCTAACACTTTGTGGTGACATCCACCCCAACCCAGGCCTATCCACTTCAGTTAAACCTACCCCCTCTAATTGCATTCCAAGCTATAAACCTACAATTAATAGGCCAACTAACTCTCTCCTGGCCTGTCACCTTAATATTAGAAGTATTGACAACAAGGTACATGATCTCCATGCATTCCTAGCTGTCCACTCTCCTGAGATTCTCTGTTTATCCGAAACCTGGTTAAAACTTATCATTACAGACAATGAAGTGCTACCACCTGGGTATAACATATACAGGCTGGATCATGCTTCCAGGAAAGGGAGTGGGGTAGCTGTTCTATATAAATCTGCATTGAATGTCACCATTGAAGCTATACAACCACCTTAAATTCACAACTCAGAGATTCTTGCCACTAAGCTACAAATTAATACAAATATGTGTATTTATATCATCTGTATGTACATTCCCCTAGGGAATAATGTAGCTACACTTGAGTATACCCTTCACTGGCTAACATGTCACTACCCCCAAGAAACCATGCTACTCAGAGACCTTAACATAGACTGGAACACCTGTTCCTCAGACTCCCCATCCACCCATGTTAACCTGCATGCATTCTCACAAATCATCACAAGCCCTGCCAGGGTAGGTAAACCAAACCAAAAAAAAAGCATACTTGATTGGGTACTCATAAATAGTCATCCCCAATTGTACACCTCTGGGACCCTCCCTGATGACCTAAATTATCACCTTCTCACCTATATTATTAAGCACAAAGCCATCAACCCCCAACAACCCTTACTTAGAATGGTAAGAAACAAAAAAATACTTCAACCCCACCAAATTCCAACAAGAGCTAAACTCATGTAAATGGTCAATCTTAAGACACATCTCCTTAAATGAAGCAGTTGCATACTTTAACAACAAATTCCTAAAAATCCTAGATTCTCCTGCACCTGTTCATTCAAAAAGAACTAAGGCAAATGGGCTGTTTGATGAGTTGTTTAATGAGGTTTGCTTGAAAAGGACTGAGGGTTACTTCAAGCCCCTTTCCTTTGAATATTGTTATTCAGGATGTTCTAACACCAACAGTTGACACTCCTTTAAATGAAGTTCAAAATTTGGATGACACATATGTTGAAAAACAGTTCAACCTTAGCTTTATTATTACGTTTAATGTGAATGCCATGGCTATCATGTCCATCATTAAAAAGAACTGGCATTTTATTTCTGGTTCAACTGACCTTGCTGAAAAATTGGGTTCGTCTCCTTTAATAGTATTTAAAAGGGATAGTAATCTTAAAGAACTGGTACAAAGAAAGTTAAAAAGGGACATTTAAGTGTGGTTCTTGTAATTATTGCAAGTACATTAAACCTGGGAATTCCTTTAACATTGGGAATAGGAAATTCCACATTAACCACAAAATTAACTGTCAAACTTGCTCTGTTGTTTATGCTGCATTCTGTGTTTGCTGTCCAGCCTTCTATATTGGGCAAACTCAGAGAACGTATTTACCAGCATATATACGCTATAAAGAAAAATAAGGGGGATAACGCTCCAGCTAAGCATGTTGACAAAAATCCAGGACACTCTTTTGCCTTTATGGGTATTGACCATTTGCAAGGGAGCATTAGGTGTGGACCATTGTCATTGATGTTGGAGTCCCGTGAGCTTGAATGGCAATTATCTTTGAATGCCTTTAAAGCCCCGGGACTCAATGAAAACTGTAATATAAATGCAGTTTTAAAATTACGTAGTTATTTGAGATAGCTTTTTGTTAATTACTCTTGCTTATCTTGATTAATATTTTAATTCTATTTTTAAATTTCATAATTTTCATAATTGAGGTATTTAAAGTTTTTTATGAGTGACTTTTACAACTGATTTTACTGTCATGTTAATGTTTGTGGGGAAGGTTTTTGTAACATGATGTGAGATAATAGGTTAATTGATCATTTAGTGACGTAAATTATATTTCCGGTTGTGTGTGTACTTAAACTCATAGAGTTTTTTATGTTTTATCTGAAGAAGCTGCATTGCTTTTTTTGTGGCGAAAACGCTTTTTCTTAAAAAATAAAACTGCGTTCATATTGAAGAATACAGTCTCCTGGCGTTCTCTTTTGGGACTTCCTGTTGTGACTTCTATTTGTTTTTTCACTCGTGTTCTGGTTGCAAATGGGCATTATGGCGAACTACTAAAGACCCCCAAGATCACATTCAATATAAGCAATTAAGGAACAACACTAAAAAAAACATTCTACAAGACAAAAAAACTACTACTATAGTCTGCAGGAAAGAAATCAAAACAAGCCTCAGGAGTTCTGGGCAGGTTTAAATAAACTATTACATCCTGGTCAAACTTCCACCCCAGTCCCTGCAGCTTCCATTGATAAACCTTCTGAGGAAGTCTCTGATAGTTTTAATTGTTTCTTTGCTGAGACCATTCAAGCCCTAGCAAGCCAGCTACCTCCCAGCTCCCCCAGCTATGAAAGCAACACCCCCAGAAACCAACCGACATTTAGATTCCAACCAGTTGCCACCTCACTCATATGCACCTTGATTAAAAAGCTAAAACCAACCACACTCTCCACTGAGCAACTCCCTGCCGAGTATCTACAAAAAGCAGCCAATGCCATTGCTTACCCCATCTTGATACTAATCAGTCGAACAATAGCAGAAGCAAGAATCCCTTCTATTTGGAAAATATCCTATGTAATCCCACTTCACAAAGGAGGTAGCTCTACTGAGTTATCCAATTATAGGCCAATAGCAAAACTATCCCCACTTGCAAAAATTATGGAAAAATTTATCCATAGACAATTGATACATCACCTAACTCAGAATAACCTCATGGCAGACTCCCAGCATGGCTTCCAACCGCACCACAGTATTACTTCAGCCCTTCTAGCCTTCTCCAATACCATAAGCCATAACTGCAATAGCAATAACATATCCTCAGCCCACTTCTTGGATCTCTCCAAGACATTTGATATGGTGGATCACCAATTGCTAATCCACACCCTGAAAACTTTCTGCCTAGATACTACAGCCATCCAGTGGTTCCAATCTTATGTAAATGATAGACAGCAGGCTGTCCTTTGTAAAACAAACTTTCTAAACTCCTACCCAACACACTAGGTGTACCCCAGGGATCCATAATAGGCCCCTTCTTTTCTCCATCTTCATTAATGACCTCTATTATGCCATCTCTGCAGTCAGCTGTGTCCAATACGCAGACGACTCCACCCTGATATGCTCGACCACATCTCCAAATGAACTGTGGTCAGCTACATAAACCACCTTTAACACAATTGAAAACTAGCTTTCTGGTCGCCGTCTGATCCTGAATCCCAAAAAAAAAAAAAATGTTTTTGATATGTTAACGTATATAAGCAAGCAGTTAAGTTTAAGATAAAATATTACAGAGGTATCATACCTAGGCAAATTATAGAAGTTCCAGGGTTAAAGAAACTCAGAGAGTAGGTCATCATTAAGTAATTCAATACAGCTAAGAATACTGTTATTAACTCATACAGTTAATTACAGATACAATATTTACGCCCCATAAGCCTGACTAGCTTGGTCTGCAAAGCTATGGAAAGGATCATCATGGACCTCATAAATAAAGATATTGGGGTCCTACAGACATTGGATCCTACCCAGTTCGACTTTGTTAAGGGCAGATCCTGCCTCTTAAACCTGGTTGATTTCTTTGAAACAGTCACCAAGGCCATTGACGAGGGGAAGGTGGTCCACACAGCCTACCTGGACCTTGCAAAAGCCTTCGATACAATACCCCACTCGGGCATTATAGATAAGCTCACCAGCTTAAATATAAACCCCTATGTCACTAGATGGGTTGCAAACTGGCTCAAGGACAGAACCCACATGGTTAGAATTGCTGGAGCCATGTCAGACTCCAAACCAGTTATAAGTGGCGTCCCACAAGGCTCAGTCCTGGGACCTCTCTTGTTCGGTATATATTTCTCGGAGGTACAGGCTAACGCGGAAGGACTGTGGCTGACCAAGTTCACAGATGACTGCAAACTGGGCGCCATAATCGACTCTCCAGCTGACACAAGCATCCTACAAAAGGGCCTCATAGAAACAGACAACTGGTGCCAGAGCCATGGCCTCAAGCTAAACGCCAAAAAGTGTATAGTCATCCACTTTGGCAAAAACCAAATGCCCACAAATTACCACATAGGTGGTAATCCATTAAGTATGGAAGAAGTAATTAGGGACCTGGGGACCCAAGTTGATAGCAATCTCCCATTTGACAACCACGTGGCCAAAGTGGTTAGAAAAACATTTTATATAGCCCACCTAATCATGAAGGGATTCACATCTAGATCAGGGGAGGTCATCGTGCCTCTTTACTCATCCCTCATCAGGCCCATAATTGAGTACAATACCCCTTTTGGGATGTACCTTACCAGACACCTGCAGCAACTGGAAAGACCCCAAAAGTACCTCACCAAGAGGATCAAAGGGCTCAAACAGATGCCATATGCTGCCCGGTTAAAGAAACTCCTGCTCAGAGGCGATCTGTGCCTGACGTATAAAGCCATGTCCAACCCGGAATTAATGGACATGCTGCACCTCAGAAAATCCAAACCCCATCAAGCTACGTGCTCGAGAGACTTGAACCTCAGCACTGAAATAAATAGGACATGCTGGAGGGACAGATTCATAACCCAGAGGCTCCCTTCACTCTGGAATAAAATCCCAGTCCAGGTTAGGCAGAGTCCCTCATTGACTCTCTTCAAGAGGAATCTTGATGAGTGGATGGAAGATAGTAGGTATACCCCGAGTATCACTTCTGTGTCACTGTTAGACAGAGTCACAGTATACTAACCTCGAAAAAGGGCATAGCAAAATTCATTTAAATGGGTGGTGAAAGCCAAACACACTCTGGCTAGGCTTATAAATGCCCTAGGGCAGATAGCCTAGTATGAACCTATGAACCTATGTTGCTTTTCTCACCAACATACAGGTCTACTGCATTTACTTTTACCATTAAATCTAATAATGGCACAATAATCTCCCCAGACTCCTCTACAAAACTGTTAAGTGTTTTAATCGATAATAATCTTAAATTTGACCTACATGTTAATCAATCCATAAAGACCATCAATAAAAACTAGGCTCACTTTACAGTATAAAAGCCTTCTTAACCCCTCCTGCTAGATTTACCATAGCTCGTTCTCACCTACTTTCAACTCTTCTCTATGCATCCCCGATACTCTCCAATCTAAACAAATCTGTCCTTAACAAACGCTCTAGCTGATATAACCACATCGCCAGATTTGCCACTGGCCTGCCTTATAGGACTCACCATTGTATTCACCTAAACCAACTTGGGTAGCTAGAATTACCCAGCTTGATCCAATATAACCTCATGACTACTGCCCATAAGATCCTTTACAATCTAGATAATACTCCTGCTCTTAAAAATATTATCATCCTCTATCACAATCTCCGACCTCTTCATTCCTCTAATAAATTACTAGTCCAGACTATCAAAACTAATAACTCTGCCAGTGACTCTCTCTTTGTGAACACTGTAGGCAGATCCTGGAACTCTCTCCCAACTGAAATCACCTTGCTCAACTCCCTGAGTCAATTCAAGACTAGACTTAAACATCATCTGACACTAAACTGGCTATGTCAATGTAGCAAACCTGACTAACTCTCCTTGACAATTAGACTAAAATAGTTATTTTATTTTAGCTTACCTGTGGCACTATCCTGACCTTTACTTTGTTTAACTCTAACGTGTTTAGCTATATAATCACTGTAAATATTGTATCTGTAACTAACTGTATGGGTTAATAACAGTATTCTTAGCTGTATTGAATTACTTAATGATGACCTACTCTCTGAGTTTCTTTAACCCTGGAACTTCTATAATTTGCCTAGGTATGATACCTCTGTAATATTTTATCTTAAACTTAACTGCTTGCTTAGATATGTTAATTACTTTATACACTGTATTTTTTAATCTAATTTGCTGACCTTGGAGCTTTTCTCCCCGGGCTTCCACTGAAAATGGACATGTATCCAGTCGGTCTATACCGGTCAACAAATGTAAAATAAATAAATAAATAGAATCTTTTTTCTACTTTGGCATATAGAATTATTAACTATTAGTCCCATATGTAGAAATTTCTGCCTATCTCAAATGTATTATTTTTGTCATGTCTCTAGTACCAAAACATGTTTTAAAGGTTCTAGTAGTGAAACGTTTTAAAGTTCTGTATAATTATGCAGATGCTGTATCTGGGGCCCTTGCTTCTACTTCTTTTGAAGAGATATACCCAAGAATGATATTGGAAGTTTTAGATTAAAATAAAATCCCAACCTTTGAATTCAACTTTAGAGAAAAAGGTTTTATCTGGCCCATCTGCTGCTCAGGTCTGTGACCAATTGGATGAAGGAGGGAAATGAATTTAGGGAGTTTCTAAGATTTTTCAGCTGCCCCTCCCCTCCTTCTCCCTTCTTTTCAAATCTCCCAAGTCCTCTCTCATGCCTAAGAAACAAACAGAAATAGCAGGATGGGAACAGTAACAAACAGGAACCATAGTAATAAAGGGATAGTATAGACTGGAGTATTTCACCGAGATTACCTTATAAACAGGTTGTTCCTTCCTGGGATCTTAACTTTCTGCTGGGAAAATTTGCTACATTTCCATCTGAAACTACACATAAGGTATATTGGTATATTTAAAGTTTATTACATGGATAACTGTTCCAAGCCATGTTTTGGGTAAAGCCTTTCTGATCTGCATTTGGGATAGGGTTAACTTACCTTAAAGAAAGGGTTTTACATACTCTTGATATGCATAGACAGCTCAGATACTGACTTGAAAGAACTAGGTCCTTTCAAAAAGACAATCAGCTGTTTATTTCTTATGTTGGGACTTAAAGGATAGCCCATGTCAAACAGGTCATTTCCAGCTGGTTGTCCCGGGCTTTTGCATTTTGTTATACCCACCATGATAAAACATTTCCAAGCAATATTAAGGTACACTGTCCATGGGCCTTGTCTTCTTTGGTGACATACTGAAAAGAGATAGCTTCTCGAAGCTTTCCACGGACAACTCCATGGTCCTCTGTATATACCTGTACAAGACATTTCATACTGGATTCTTTTGTCTAGATTCCAGAGTGGTTTTGTTAGGACCATTCTCAAGAACCTTCTGGATTCATATCCTTCCCCCCTCCCCCAGTTGGATAGGCTTTGGTCATCTACACATATAATCTAAAAGCTTACTACAAGAGTGAGAATGATGAACATAGTACAGTTGTGTAAGTCACACTTAACCATAAGAGTAGCTGTTTGAATTCCTCACTGCTGCAGTAGCTGCAGCCTCCCACTATCTCCCTACTTTTATACATTGTTTATTTATTTATTTTTTACTATTTTTTGCTTCCTCCTTTCCTTCATTTTACCAGTTCAGCTCCCCGGCACCAGTCCACGTTGGGTCTGCAATCTCACTCCCTTGCCTTTCCCCCAACTTTAATCCAGCATGCTGGGATTAATTGTGGAATGAGGACACTGGCAGCTCAGCACATCTGAGCCTCCATCTGGCGGGGGACTCTTTGCTTCTGGCCGTCCCATTTCCCCCTTCCATATGGTCCCTTAGTGTGCCTGTTGGATGGGCGTGCAGTGGAGAGATACAGGGTATCACCCCCACCTCCACAGCAGCTCATCCAATGTCCCCACCTGAATCCTGTCTTTAGACATGCCTACCTTGTGGCATTCCCAGCTTCTACCAGGAATAAGCATTGCAGATGCCCACAGGAACATTCAGGATGGCTGCACCTATCCTTACCTGCCACTTTGTCAGATACCTATGCTGCTAATCAAAACCAGGTCACCTGGGTCATAGTCAGGACTTTATCCCTCTATGCCATCAGAGTGGCTTACTTCTGTATATTGTTAGCTGCTGGGATATAAAGTTTGTGATTAGTGTTATATCTTTTACAGGTTTAGGATGAGTAAGCTCTTTCTCTCATTATGATCAAGAAAATCCTTAAGTTTTCTACACTCTGACTGCTGATTTCTTTCCAAAGGGGTAGCCAATCACCAGTAAGAATGTAGGCATGGGAGGGAGTCAAAGTTTTGTGAAGCTGGCTAGTTGTTAAATCCTAGGCAGGACACCTCCCATATAGCCAAATGGCTACTGCAGCAGTGAGGAATTTGAACATCTACTGCAATGGTAAATGCAGCTTACACAACTCCATACCTCTCAACCTCTTAGAACAAGAAATCTGGAGAAGGCCCCAAAATAGGGACATATGTCAAATATTTCTCTTACAAACTTAGAATGTTGCTAAATTAATAGTTTGTTTTACCATACATTTTCTGAAGGATATGATGTCTGAACTGAAATGTATGTCATTATTTAGTGACTTCAGTCCTCAGATCATCTGAGTAATGTGCCAGAAAACACAAATTTTATAAGGAACAGACTACAAATCTGAACCAAAAATCTGGACATTCTCCGGAAATCTGGACAGTTGAGAGGCATGCACAACTGTACTTGATTTGCTGTAGTGTTTGAATTTCCTAACTCTCACCTGACTTGCACATCATCTGGATTTTTCATCAGCTTCTTCCATTTCCTTCTTTCCTGGTGTCATCTCACTCTTAAATACAATTGGTCAGTCCATTTCCTTCTTTCCTGGTGTCATCTCACTCTTAAATACAATTGGTCAGTCCATTTCCTTCTTTCCTGGTGTCATCTCACTCTTAAATACAATTGGTCAGTCCATTTCCTTCTTTCCTGGTGGCATCTCACTCTTAAATACAATTGGTCAGTCCATTCCCTTCTTTCCTGGTGGCATCTCACTCTTAAATACAATTGGTCAGTCCATTTCCTTCTTTCCTGGTGTCATCTCACTCTTAAATACAATTGGTCAGTCCATTTCCTTCTTTCCAGGTGTCATCTCACTCTTAAATACAATTGGTCAGTCCATTTCTTTCTTTCTTGATGTCATCTCACTCTTAAATACAATTGGTCAGTCCATTTCCTTCTTTCCTGGTGGCATCTCACTCTTAAATAAATTGGTCAGTGACAAAACTTTGTACCAGTGACATACAAATACTTTTGAGTTGATCAGAATTGTTTTTCACCCATGTCATGCTTTACCTTTTTCCACTTAGGGCTGCCATCCTTGTCAAACATTATATTGTTCATCTCTCATCTGAATGTGAATGTGGTATCGACTATGGCAGTGATGCAAGGAAAATATTTGTTTGTGTGTTAGTTAAATGAGCATTGTCAAGGATGGATTACTGCCGCTTTTCAATTTAATGTGGAGATTCTAATATTCGAAAAAGAATTTGTATCCGTAAACTACTGACTTTGATTCCTTACATAATACAACAAGAGTTTACTTCTTTTCTCAAATGGGTCACTGAGGATTATTTTTTTCCTTCACAACTTTCAGTTTCTTTCTTTGCTAATGTATTTTATTGCATTACCATCACATCATCATGTTTTGTCAAGATATAAAACTGATATCATTTTTGCATTACCATTGCATCAGGTATTTGTGTAAAATAGAAATGTACAAATGCCAAGTCGCAAGGCTACTGGTGTGTGCGTGTGTGTGTGTGTGTGTGTGTGTGTGTGTGTGTGTGTGTGTGTGTGTGTGTGTGTGTGTGTGTGTGTGTGTGTGTGTGTGTGTGTGTGTGTGTGTGTGTGTGTGTGTGTGTGTGTGTGTGGTGTTTCTTTCTGTGCCTTTGTATGTCTGATGTGTGCATATGCATGTGTGTTCTCTGCTGGAAACATGTTGGGGGCTGCCGAAGAAAAGCATAGATATGAAGTTACTGGTATAACCTTCTCTTAAAGTCAAGTATTTATTTCCAGCTTCACACAGCTCTAAGGAGTATAGCTGTTAGCCTTTTCCCACTCTGGAACTGGCTGTGTGACCACTTTGTTTCCCATCTCCAAATGCTCTCATGTGCAAGCAGTTGGCTTGATACTGAGAAAGGAGACTTCTATGTACAGACAAATCATAACTTCAGAAATATTATTTTTCCCTGTGGTTAAACATTCTTGTCCTGAAACAGGATTCCTTGTGCTAGAGATAGTGAATCAGTTTCTGGGCATGTGAACACAGAATATATTTCCAGGAATTAGATTTTTATTCAAAGTCATTATTGCTATCTGAGCTACATGCAGTGCAGTCCAGTGCTATGTTAAAATACTTCATTACTGAAAATTACCGTCTGTACCTTTATACCCATGTGCATGTGCATGGTCATGTAACCCCAACACTGATGTACCTCCAACACACTAGATTAGAAACAGTGACATCAGGTATGAGGCTCTTGTTACCTATGAAGAAGTCTGGTCTATCTTTAAGTCCACTGCCTGACACCCTAAATGACCTGGCACTCACCCTGAGGTGCAGTAGTAACCGTTCAGGTACTGAAAGCGAGGATAGTAACAGTTCAGATACTGAGAGTGGGGTTAGTAACAGTTCAGGTACTGAGAGCGGGGTGAATCAGGTACTGAGAGCGGGGTGAATCAGGTAGTGAGAGCGGGGTGAATCAGATACTGAGAGCGGGGTGAATCACGTACTGAGTGCGGGGTAAATTTTCAGTACTTGACCCTAAAATTGATTCGTTATTGAGTTTTAGTTTGATGAAGTCCTGTTATATTCACTTAGCCTGCACCAAATGTGCTATCATCATTGACAGCTTACACGGTAGGAAACTGGCAATACATATCAGCAACCTGTCACCATACACTCCATGAGAATTACTTTCAGTTGTAACATTACTAGCACTGTAACTAGGTCGCTTGACCTTAATGGCAGTATGTCTTATGTCTGACTTCTTTGCACTCCACACAATATTCTTGACATATTCAAGTGTAGCCATATCTCAGTATCTCAGACTGTCCCATGGATGTACAGACTGGTCTCTCAGACATTCTGGCAATCCTGTGCTCCACATTAAGAGCAGGAAACATTACCTATCAGCTGTTAGAGACAAACGTTGACTGCAGAGTCCAAAACACCCAAAGAGTTACATGCAGACTGGTAGTACTGAGCAGAAAGGAAGACAGGTTGCTGGGTGCAGGTATAGCCCCCCCCCCCCAATTCAGTCTTATAAAGCACGGTGACAGTGCTGTATAGTGTAAGGCAAATAGGACTGTGCTATGTGTGTGTGTGAGGCAGTCAATTAAACTCCACAAGTCCAGGTGTAAATACTTTTCAAAACCAAGCGTTAACTTTATAGCTGTCTTGTCTTGTGTTAATAACAATCTTGGCATTTCTTAAACAAATACAAAATGTTTTTGGTATCTCAGGGAAATAAAAGCTGTCATATTCCTCAATATCTTATAAGTGTTTATAATGTCAGTCAGGGTCAAAATGTTTGCAGATGACATTGTGATCTGCAGTGAGAGTAGGGAACAGGTGGAGGAGACCCTGGAGAGATGGGGATATGCTCTAGAGAGAAGAGGAATGAAGGTCAGCAGGACTAAGACAGAATATATGTGTATGAATGAGAGGGAGGATGGAGGAATGGTGAGGATACAAGGAGTAGAGGTGGCAAAGGTGCATGACTTTAAATACTTGGGATAAATAGTTCAGAGTAACGGTGAGTGTGGAAGAGAGGTGAAGAAGCGAGTACAGGCAGGGTGGAGTGGATGGAGAAGAGTGTCAGTAGTGATTTGTGACAGACGAGTACCATTTAGAGTGAAAGGAAAGGTCTTCAAGAGGGTAGTGAGACCAGCTATGTTATATGGGTTAGAGACAATGGCATTGACAAAAAGGCAGGAGTTAGAGCTGGAAGTGGCAGAGTGAAAGATGTTAAGGTTTGCACTGGGTATGACGAGGGTGGACAGGATTAGGAATAAGTATATTAGAGGGTCAGCCCAGGTTGGAAGGTTTGGAGACAAAGCCAGAGAGGCAGGATTACGTTGGTTTGGACATGTGCTGAGGAGGGATGCTGTACTCTGTATTGGGAAAAAGATGCTAAGGATGAAGCTACCAGGCAACAGGAAAAGAGGAAGGCCTAAGATAAGGTTTATGGATGTGGTGAGAGAAGGCATGCAGGTGGTTGGTGTGAGAGAGCAAGATGCAGAGGACAGGAAGAAATGGCAGATGATCCAGTGTGGCGATCCCTAACGGGAACAGCCGAAATATGATGATGACTCTCCCATTGTTGTGTATCCTAGTTAGTAATCCTAGTATTCAACATTATTTGGAAACAGCATGCCATGCTCTGAATTCAACCAAATAAATGTCTACAGCATTTTTACAATCCCAAAAGCTGAGGGTTAGTTATACCCCTAAAAACTGGGCTCTGCAGATAAGGTGGTGTTTGAGTTTGCAGTATATTTTATAAAGTTACTCCTGTAACTGACTAAATGTGTTTCTTTAAACAGACAGTCGGGAAGAAACAGTTCTAGGAAGTATGTCTCTGCCGAGTTACAAGGTCATGCCAGCTGAGCCCAAAGAAGTCAAAAACAGAAAGTTTGCTTTTAAGGTAAGTATTTGTACATAAAGCTGATATTAGAACCTGCAAAGTAAAAAAAAAATCTGTCAACATTCTGTCTGATGAGTTGTGCTAAGAATAACTCATTTGATAACAGATGATACACTTATTTGCTGTTTAGGGTAGAGAAGCCACATATTTAGTGCAACTCTAAAAGCAAAATAGAACAAACAAATCTACAGAGCAATGAATGTCTATAGTGTGAGTTATGTAACATTACTGCCGTGTCCATGCAGATATTCAACTTTTCTTGACTTTGTAACACTTATGGTTTAGTCTTAGAAAAGGAGAATCGAGTTAACAAAAACTGGCTAAAACAGACGCCACGCAGTTTTAAAAATTATATTGTCATGTGTCTTTGATCACGGAGTTGTAGAATCACTTCTCAGAAAAAAAAAGTCAGTCTCTCCCAGCCTGTTGAAACTATTATTTCTTAAACTGCCTCCTTAGATACACGCCTTTATATTTTCCAATGTCTCAAGGAATGCAGAGTGAGCATCTTGGGACATGGTGGGCGATCTATAACCGGCTACGACTTTGGTTTTGCCTGCTGATAGTTCTGCATGGATAATCTCAGGTGTACCCATGTTCCATCTCAGTCTCAAAACAGAATATAGCCTCCACTTAGGGATAATTCTTCTTATACACACACACACACACACACACACACACACACACACACACACACACACACACACACACACACACACACACAGACACACACACACACACATACAAACACACACACACACACATACAAACACTCACACACACACACACGCACACACGCACACACACACACACACAGAAAGACAGACACACACACACACAGACAAACACAGACACACACACACAGAGACAGACACAGACAGACACAGACAGACACACATACACACACACACACACACACACACACACACACACACAGACACACACACACACACACACACACACAGACACACACACACACACACACACACACAGACAGACAGACACACACACACAGAAAGACAGACACACACACACACACACACACACACAGACACACACAGACACACACACACACACACACACACGCACACACACACAGACACAGACACAGACAGACACACACACGCGCACACACACACACACACACACACACACACACACACACACACACATACACACAGAAAGACAGACACACATACACACACACACACACACACACACACACACACACACACACAGACACACACACACACACACACACACACACACACACACACACACACACACACACACACACACACACACACACACACACACACACACACACACTTTATGCCTAATTAGTGAAAAATAATGGTAACAATCAGAACAATAAATTATGATGCACACTACACCTGCAGATTAACATCACCCCAGCAGAATTACTAGTCCTCTTCAGACTAATTAGTAACTCTAGTAGTAACTGTGCACTCTTGCACGCTCATCTTTGTGTGTGTACTGCACAAGAATGCCCAGATAAAAGACAACTGAAACACCAGGTTCCAAAGTGCTTTATTAAGTAACCAAGCTTTCACACAAAGTGTTTCTTAAGACATCTGAAAAAGCACAGTGTGTAGAAGCTGAGATGTTCTGATAACTGTCCTTGAAATCTGATGTGACACATTGTTTAATATGAACTAGGCATTATGACTCTAGATATTATTAATTTTCCATCCTTTCTAAAATATGTCTCATCTTGCAGTTAAGATCAGGAGGTATACCTCAGTGATTAGGCATGAACAACATATTTTTTCATTCTTTATGTGGAAACATAGTAACAATCTATTTTAATGAGTGGGTGGTTCTACCATTTTTGTCCAGCTCTTTCCATTGTCTGGAAACAGCTTGTAACTCTGGCCTGTATTTCAATACAAAAAAATGAAATATGCTGTTTGCCTCTAAATTGTGTAACTTTGAACAGTCATAAGTCAGTCTGAAGGGCAGTGACTGAAAGGTAGGAGCCCACCAAAGTTCTATAAGGCATGTTTGACCTATTGCTCATGTTTAACATTCAGGCTAAGACTGTAATTAATAATACAAATAAAGCATTATATCATTAACAGTTCTGAAATCCACAAGACTGACTATGCAAAAATGGGAATTTACATATAATAATCCCAAGATTACCTCATTTTGGAGTATTTTGTTTGCTTTGAGGTATGGTGATCTTGTACTTAATATTTAAGTAGTGTGGGGGACTCTGACACACTGACACCCCATATCGAATGTTCAAAAAGGTTTGCCCCCACAAAAAATAACATTAAACTAGAACAATAATTGTTGACATTCCCTCTTCTGTTTTCCTGTTGTTGTGGGTTTTGTTGACATTCCTTCTTCTCCTTTACTGTTGTTGTGGGTTTTGTTGACATTTCCTCTTCTCCTTTAATGTTGCTATGGGTTTTGTTGACATTCCCTCTTCTCCTTTACTGTTGTTGTGGGTTTTGTTGACATTCCCTCTTCTCCTTTACTGTTGTGTGTTTTGATGACATTCACTCTTCTCCTTTACTATTGCAGGTTTTGTTGACATTCCCTCTTCTCCTTTACTGTTGTTGTGGATTTTGTTGACATTCCCTCTTCTCTTTTACTATTGTGCGTTTTGTTGACATTCCCTCTTCTCCTTTACTTGTTGTCGGTTTTGTTGACATTCCCTCTTCTCCTTTACTGTTGTTGTGGGTTTTGTTGACATTCCCTCTTCTCCTTTACTGTTGTTGTGGGTTTTGTTGACATTCCCTCTTCTCCTTTACTGTTGTTGTGGGTTTTATTGACATTTCCTCTTCTCCTTTATTGTTGTTGTCAGTTTTGTTGACATTCCCTCTTCTCCTTTACTGTTGTTGTGGGTTTTGTTGATATTTCCTCTTCTCCTTTACTGTTGTTGTCGGTTTTGTTGACACTCCCTCTTCTCCTTTACTGTTGTGGGTTTTGTTGACATTCCCTCTTCATCTTTACTGTTGTTGTGGGTTTTGTTGACATTCTCTCTTCTCCTTTATGTTGTTTTGGGTTTTGCTGACATTCCCTCTTCACCTTTACTGTTGTTGTGGGCTTTGTTGACATTTCCTCTTCTCCTTTACTGTTGTTGTGGGTTTTGTTGACATTTCCTCTTCTCCTTTACTGTTGTTGTGGGTTTTGTTGGCATTCCCTCTTCACCTTTATTGTCGTTGTGTGTTTTGATGACATTCCCTCTATTCCTTTACTGTTGCTGTGGGTTTTGTTGACATTCCCTCTTCTCCTTTGCTGTTGTTGTGGGTTTTGTTGACATTCCCTCTTCACCTTTACTGTTGTTGTGGGTTTTGTTGACATTCCATCTTCACCTTTACTGTTGTGTGTTTTGATGACATTCCCTCTTCTCCTTTATGTTGTTGTGGGTTTTGTTGACATTCCCTCTTCTCCTTTACTGTTGTTGTGGGTTTTGTTGACATTCCCTCTTCACATTTACTGTTGTTGTAGGTTTTGTTGACATTCCCTCTTCTATTTTACTGTTGTTGTGGGTTTTGTTGACATTCCCTCTTCACCTTTACTGTTGTTGTGTGCTTTGATGACATTCCCTCTTCTCCTTTACTGTTGTGTGCTTTTATGAAATTCCCTCTTCTCTTTTACTGTTGTTGTGGGTTTTGTTGACCTTCCCTCTTCTCCTTTACTGTTGTTGTGGGTTTTGTTGACATTCCCTCTTCACCTTTACTGTTGTTGTGGGTTTTGTTAACATTCCATTTTCTCCTTTGCTGTTGTTGTGGGTTTTGTTGACATTCCCTCTTCTCCTTTACTGTTGTGGGTTTTGTTGACATTCCATCTTCTCCTTTACTATTGTGGGTTTTTTTTGACATTCCCTCTTCTCCTTTACAGTTGTTGTGGGTTTTGTTGACATTCCCTCTTCACCTTTATTGTTGTTTTGAGTTTTGTTGACATTTCCTCTTCTCCTTTACTGTTGTTGTGGGTTTTGTTGACATTCTCTCTTCTCCTTTGCAGTTGTTGTGGGTTTTGTTGGCATTCCGTCTTATCCTTTACTGTTGTTGTGGGTTTTGTTGACATTTCCTCTTCTCCTTTACTGTTGTGGGTTTGTTGACATTCCATCTTCTCGTTTAATATTGTGGGGTATTTTTGACATTCCCTCTTCTCCTTTACAGTTGTTGTGGGTTTTGTTGACATTCCCTCTTCTCCTTTACTGTTTTGTTGACATTCCGTGGGTTTTGTTGACATTCCCTCTTCTCCTTTACTGTTGTTGTGGGTTTTGTTGACATTCCCTCTTCTCCTTTACTGTTGTTGTGGGTTTTGTTGACATTCCCTCTTCTCCTTTACTGTTGTTGTGGGTTTTATTGACATTTCCTCTTCTCCTTTATTGTTGTTTTCAGTTTTGTTGGCATTCCTCTTCTCCTTTACTGTTGTTGTGTTTTGTTCTGTTGTGGGTTTTGTTGACATTCCCTCTTCATCTTTACTGTTGTTGGGTTTTCTCCTTTATGTTGTTTTGGGTTTTGCTGACATTCCCTCTTCACCTTTACTGTTGTTGTGGGCTTTGTTGACATTTCCTCTTCTCCTTTACTGTTGTTGTGGGTTTTGTTGACATTTCCTCTTCTCCTTTACTGTTGTTGTGGGTTTTGTTGGCATTCCTCGTGTTTTGATGACATTCCTCTATTCCTTTACTGTTGCTGTGGGTTTTGTTGGCATTCCTTTACTGTTGTTGTGGGTTTTGTTGACATTCCATCTTCACCTTTACTGTTGTGTGTTTTGATGACATTCCCTCTTCTCCTTTATGTTGTTGTGGGTTTTGCTGACATTCCCTCTTCTCCTTTACTGTTGTTGTGGGTTTTGTTGACATTCCCTCTTCACATTTACTGTTGTTGTAGGTTTTGTTGACATTCCCTCTTCTATTTTACTGTTGTTGTGGGTTTTGTTGACATTCGCTCTTCACCTTTACTGTTGTTGTGTGCTTTGATGACATTCCCTCTTCTCCTTTACTGTTGTGTGCTTTTATGACATTCCCTCTTCTCTTTTACTGTTGTTGTGGGTTTTGTTGACCTTCCCTCTTCTCCTTTACTGTTGTTGTGGGTTTTGTTGACATTCCCTCTTCACCTTTACTGTTGTTGTGGGTTTTGTTAACATTCCATTTTCTCCTTTGCTGTTGTAGTGGGTTTTGTTGACATTCCCTCTTCTCCTTTACTGTTGTGGGTTTTGTTGACATTCCATCTTCTCCTTTACTATTGTGGGTTTTTTTTGACATTCCCTCTTCTCCTTTACAGTTGTTGTGGGTTTTGTTGACATTCCCTCTTCACCTTTACTGTTGTTGTGAGTTTTGTTGACATTTCCTCTTCTCCTTTACTGTTGTTGTGGGTTTTGTTGACATTCTCTCTTCTCCTTTGCAGTTGTTGTGGGTTTTGTTGGCATTCCGTCTTATCCTTTACTGTTGTTGTGGGTTTTGTTGACATTTCCTCTTCTCCTTTACTGTTGTGGGTTTGTTGACATTCCATCTTCTCGTTTAATATTGTGGGGTATTTTTGACATTCCCTCTTCTCCTTTACAGTTGTTGTGGGTTTTGTTGACATTCCCTCTTCTCCTTTACTATTGTGGGTTTTGTTGACATTCCCTCTTCTCAATTACTGTTGTTGTGGGTTTTGTTGACATTCCCTCTTCTCCTTTACTGTTGCTGTGGGTTTTGTTGACATTCCCTCATTTCCTTTACTGTTGTTGTGTGTTTTGATGGCATTCCCTCTTCTCCTTTACTGTTGTGGGTTTTGATGACATTCCCTCTTCTCCTTTATGTTGTTGTGGGTTTTGTTGGCATTCCCTCTTCTCCTTTACTGTTGTTGTGGGTTTTGTTGACATTCCCTCTTCTCCTTTACTGTTGTGGGTTTTTTTGACATTCCCTCTTCTCCTTTACTGTTGTTGTGGGTTTTGTTGACATTTCCTCATTTCCTTTACTGTTGTTTTGTGTTTTGATGGCATTCCCTCTTCTCCTTTACTGTTGTGGGTTTTGATGACATTCCCTCTTCTCCTTTATGTTGTTGTGGGTTTTGTTGACATTCCCTCTTCACCTTTACTGTCGTTGTGTGTTTTGATGACATTCCCTTTTCTCCTTTACTATTGTGGGTTTTGTTGACATTCCCTCTTCTCCTTTACTGTTGTTGTGGGTTTTGTTGACATTCTCTCTTCACATTTACTGTTGTTGTAGGTTTTGTTGACATTCCCTCTTCTATTTTACTGTTGTTGTGGGTTTTGTTGACATTCCCTCTTCACCTTTACTGTTGTTGTGTGCTTTGATGACATTCCCTCTTCTCCTTTACTGTTGTGTGCTTTTATGACATTCCCTCTTCTCTTTTACTGTTGTTGTGGGTTTTGTTGACCTTCTTTCTTCTCCTTTACTGTTGTTGTGGGTTTTGTTGACATTCCCTCTTCACCTTTACTGTTGTTGTGGGTTTTGTTAACATTCCATTTTCTCCTTTGCTGTTGTTGTGGGTTTTGTTGACATTCCCTCTTCTCCTTTACTGTTGTGGGTTTTGTTGACATTCCATCTTCTCCTTTACTATTGTGGGTTTTTTTTGACATTCCCTCTTCTCCTTTACAGTTGTTGTGGGTTTTGTTGACATTCTCTCTTCACCTTTACTGTTGTTGTGAGTTTTGTTGACATTTCCTCTTCTCCTTTACTGTTGTTGTGGGTTTTGTTGACATTCTCTCTTCTCCTTTGCAGTTGTTGTGGGTTTTGTTGGCATTCCGTCTTATCCTTTACTGTTGTTGTGGGTTTTGTTGACATTTCCTCTTCTCCTTTACTGTTGTGGGTTTGTTGACATTCCATCTTCTCGTTTAATATTGTGGGGTATTTTTGACATTCCCTCTTCTCCTTTACAGTTGTTGTGGGTTTTGTTGACATTCCCTCTTCTCCTTTACTATTGTGGGTTTTGTTGACATTCCCTCTTCTCAATTACTGTTGTTGTGGGTTTTGTTGACATTCCCTCTTCTCCTTTACTGTTGCTGTGGGTTTTGTTGACATTCCCTCGTTTCCTTTACTGTTGTTGTGTGTTTTGATGGCATTCCCTCTTCTCCTTTACTGTTGTGGGTTTTGATGACATTCCCTCTTCTCCTTTATGTTGTTGTGGGTTTTGTTGGCATTCCCTCTTCTCCTTTACTGTTGTTGTGGGTTTTGTTGACATTCCCTCTTCTCCTTTACTGTTGTGGGTTTTTTTGACATTCCCTCTTCGCCTTTACTGTTGTTGTGGGTTTTGTTGACATTTCCTCGTTTCCTTTACTGTTGTTTTGTGTTTTGATGGCATTCCCTCTTCTCCTTTACTGTTGTGGGTTTTGATGACATTCCCTCTTCTCCTTTATGTTGTTGTGGGTTTTGTTGACATTCCCTCTTCACCTTTACTGTCGTTGTGTGTTTTGATGACATTCCCTTTTCTCCTTTACTATTGTGGGTTTTGTTGACATTCCCTCTTCTCCTTTACTGTTGTTGTGGGTTTTGTTGACATTTCCTCTTCACCTTTACTGTTGTTGTGGGTTTTGTTGACATTCCCTCTTTTCCTTTACTGTTGTTGTGGGTTTTGTTGACATTCCCTCTTTTCCTTTACTGTTGTTGTGGGTTTTGTTGACATTTCCTCTTCTCCTTTACTGTTGCTGTGGGTTTTGCTGACATTTCCTCTTCTCCTTTACTGTTGTTGTGGGTTTTGTTGACATTTCCTCTTCTCCTTTACTGTTGTTGTGGGTTTTGTTGATATTCCCTCTTCTCCTTTACTGTTGTTGTGGGTTTTGTTGACATTCCCTCTTCTCCTTTACTGTTGTGGGTTTTTGACATTCCCTCTTCACCTTTACTGTTGTGGGTTTTGTTGACATTCCCTCTTTTCCTTTACTGTTGTTGTGGGTTTTGTTGACATTTCCTCTTCTCCTTTACTGTTGTTGTGTGTTTTGTTGACATTCCCTCTTCTCCTTTACTGTTGTTGTGGGTTTTGTTGACATTTCCTCTTCTCCGTTACTATTGTTGTGGGTTTTGTTGACATTCCCTCTTCACCTTTACTGTTGTTGTGGGTTTTGTTGACATTCCCTCTATTCCTTTACTGTTGCTGTGGGTTTTGATGACATTCCCTCTTGTCCTTTACTGTTGTGGGCTTATTGACATTCCCTCATCACCTTTACTGTTGTTGTGGGTTTTTTTGACATTCCCTCTTCTCCTTTACTGTTGTTGTGGGTTTTGATATTTCTTCTTCTCCTTTACTGTTGTTGTGGGTTTTGTTGACATTCCCTCTTCTCCTTTACTGTTGTTGTGTTTTGATGACATTCCCTCTTTTCCTTTACTGTTGTTGTGTGCTTTGATGACATTCCCTCTTCTCCTTTACTGTTGTGTGTTTTGATGAAGTCCCCTCTTCTCCTTTACTGTTGTGGGTTTTGTTGACATTCCCTCTTCACCTTTACTGTTGTTGTGGGTTTTGTTGACATTCCCTCTTCACATTTACTGTTGTTGTGGGTTTTGTTGACATTCCCTCTTCTCCTTTACTGTTGTTGTGGGTATTGTTGACAGTCCCTCTTCTCCTTTGCTGTTGTTGTGGGTTTTGTTGGCATTCCGTCTTCTCCTTTACTGTTGTTGTGGGTTTTGTTGACATTCCCTCTTCTCCTTTACAGTTGTTGTGGGTTTTGCTGACATTCCCTCTTCACCTTTACTGTTGTTGTGGGTTTTATTGACATTTCCTCTTCTCCTTTACTGTTCTTGTGGGTTTTGTTGACATTTCCTCTTCTCTCTTGCTGTTGTTGTGGGTTTTGTTGAGATTCCCTCTTCTCCTTTACTGTTGTAGTGGGTTTTGTTGACATTCCCTCTTCTCCTTTACTATTTTGGGTTTTGTTGACATTCCCTCTTCTCCTTTACTAATGTGGATTTTGTTGACATTCCCTCTTCACCTTTACTGTTGTTGTGGGTTTTGTTGACATTCTCTCTTCTCCTTTACTGTTGTTGTGGGTTTTGCTGACATTCCCTCTTCCCCTTTACTTGTTGTCGGTTTTGTTGACATTCCCTCTTCTCCTTTACTGTTGTGTGTTTTGATGACATTCCCTTTTCTCCTTTACTGTTGTTGTGGGTTTTGTTGACATTTCCTCTTCTGCTTTACTGTTGTTGTGGGTTTTGTTGACATTCCCTCTTCTCCTTTACTGTTGTTGTGGGTTTTGTTGACATTCCCTCTTCTCCTTTACTGTTGTTGTGGGTTTTGTTGACATTCCCTCTTCTCCTTTACTGTTGTTGTGGGTTTTGTTGACATTCCCTCTTCACCTTTACTGTTGTTGTGGGTTTTGTTGACATTCCCTCTTCTCCTTTACTGTTGTGGGTTTTGTTGACATTCCCTCTTCTCCTTTACTGTTGTGTGTTTTGTTGAAATTTCCTCTTCACCTTTACTGTTGTTGTGGGTTTTGTTGGCATTCCCTCTTTGCCTTTACTGTTGTTGTGGGTTTTGTCGACATTCCCTCTTCTCCTTTATGTTGTTGTGGGTTTTGTTGACATTCCCTCTTCTCCTTTACAGTTGTTGTGGGTTTTGTTGACATTCCCTATTCTCCTTTACTATTGTGGGTTTTGTTGACATTCCCTCTTCTCAATTACTGTTGTTGTGGGTTTTGTTGACATTCCCTCTTCTCCTTTACTGTTGTTGTGGGTTTTGTTGACATTCCCTCTTTTCCTTTACTGTTGTTGTGTGTTTTGATGGCATTCCCTCTTCTCCTTTACTGTTGTGGGTTTTGATGACATTCCCTCTTCTCCTTTATGTTGTTGTGGGTTTTGTTGACATTCCCTCTTTTCCTTTACTGTTGTTGTGGGTTTTGTTGACATTCCCTCTTCTCCTTTACTGTTGTGGGTTTTTTTGACATTCCCTCTTCTCCTTTACTGTTGTTGTGGGTTTTGTTGACATTCCCTCTTAACCTTTACTGTCGTTGTGTGTTTTGATGACATTCCCTTTTCTCCTTTACTGTTGTGGGTTTTGTTGACATTCCCTCTTCTCCTTTACTGTTGTTGTGGGTTTTGTTGACATTTCCTCTTCACCTTTACTGTTGTTGTGGGTTTTGTTGACATTCCCTCTTTTCCTTTACTGTTGTTGTGGGTTTTGTTGACGTTTCCTCTTCTCCTTTACTGTTGTTGTGGGTTTTGTTGACATTTCCTCTTCTCCTTTACTGTTGTTGTGGGTTTTGTTGACATTCACTCTTCTCCTTTACTGTTGTTGTGGGTTTTGTTGACATTCCCTCTTCACCTTTACTGTTGTTGTGGGTTTTGTTGACATTTCCTCTTCTCCTTTACTGTTGTTGTGGGTTTTGTTGATATTCCCTCTTCTCCTTTACTGTTGTTGTGGGTTTTGTTGACATTCCCTCTTCACCTTTACTGTCGTTGTGTGTTTTGATGACATTCCCTTTTCTCCTTTACTGTCATTGTGGGTTTTGTTGACATTCCCTCTTCTCCTTTACTGTTTTGTGGGTTTTGTTGACATTCCCTCTTCACCTTTACTGTTGTTGTGGGTTTTGTTGACATTCCCTCTTCTCCTTTACTGTTGTTGTGGGTTTTGTTGACATTTCCTCTTCTCCTTTACTGTTGTTGTGGGTTTTGTTGACATTCCCTCTTCACCTTTACTGTTGTTGTGGGTTTTGTTGACATTCCCTCTTTTCCTTTACTGTTGTTGTGGGTTTTGATGACATCCTTCTTCTCCTTTACTGTTTTGGGTTTTGTTGACATTCCCTCTTCACCTTTACTGTTGTTGTGGGTTTTGTTGACATTCCCTCTTCTCCTTTACTGTTGTTGTGGGTTTTGTTGACATTTCTTCTTTTTCTTTACTGTTGTTGTGGGTTTTGTTGACATTCCCTCTTCTCCTTTACTGTTGTTGTGTTTTGATGACATTCCCTCTTCTCCTTTACTGTTGTTGTGTGCTTTGATGACAGTCCCTCTTCTCCTTTACTGTTGTGTGTTTTGATGAAGTTCCCTCTTCTCCTTTACTGTTGTGGGTTTTGTTGACATTCCCTCTTCACCTTTACTGTTGTTGTGGGTTTTGTTGACATTCCCTCTACATCTTTACTGTTGTTGTGGGTTTTGTTGACATTCCCTCTTCTCCTTTACTGTTGTTGTGGGTATTGTTGACATTCCCTTTTCTCCTTTGCTGTTGTTGTGGGTTTTGTTGGCATTCCTTCTTCTGCTTTACTGTTTTTGTGGGTTTTGTTGACATTCCCTCTTCTCCTTTACGGTTGTTGTGGGTTTTGCTGACATTCCCTCTTCACCTTTACTGTTGTTGTGGGTTTTATTGACATTTCCTCTTCTCCTTTACTGTTGTTGTTGGTTTTGTTGACATTCCCTCTTCTCCTTTGCTGTTGTTGTTGGTTTTGTTGACATTCCCTCTTCTCCTTTACTGTTGTTGTGGGTTTTGTTGACATTCCCTATTCTCCTTTACTATTTTGGGTTTTGTGGACATTCCCTCTTCTCCTTTACTATTGTGGATTTTGTTGACATTCCCTCTTCACCTTTTCTGTTGTTGTGGGTTTTGTTGACATTCTCTCTTTTCCTTTACTGTTGTTGTGGGTTTTGCTGACATTCCCTCTTCTCCTTTACTTGTTGTCGGTTTTGTTGACATTCCCTCTTCTCCTTTACTGTTGTCTGTTTTGATGACATTCCCTTTTCTCCTTTACTGTTGTTGTGGGTTTTGTTGACATTTCCTCTTCTCCTTTACTGTTGTTGTGGGTTTTGTTGACATTCCCTCTTCGCCTTTACTGTTGTTGTGGGTTTTGTCGACATTCCCTCTTCTCTTTTATGTTCTTGTGGGTTTTGTTGACATTCCCTCTTCTCCTTTACTGTTGTTGTGGGTTTTGTTGACATTCCCTCTTCACCTTTACTGTTGTTGTGGGTTTTGTTGACATTCTCTCTTCTCCTTTACTGTTGTTGTGGGTTTTGCTGACATTCCCTCTTCTCCTTTACTTGTTGTCGGTTTTGTTGACATTCCCTCTTCTCCTTTACTATTGTGTGTTTTGATGACATTCCCTTTTCTCCTTTACAGTTGTTGTGGGTTTTGTTGACATTTCCTCTTCTGCTTTACTGTTGTTGTGGGTTTTGTTGACATTCCCTCTTCTCCTTTACTGTTGTTGTGGGTTTTGTTGACATTCCCTCTTCTCCTTTACTGTTGTGGGTTTTGTTGACATTCCCTCTTCTCCTTTACTGTTGTTGTGGGTTTTGTTGACATTCCCTCTTCACCTTTACTGTTGTTGTGGGTTTTGTTGATATTCCCTCTTCTCCTTTACTGTTGTGGGTTTTGTTGACATTCCTTCTTCTCCTTTACTGTTGTGTGTTTTGTTGAAATTTCCTCTTCACCTTTACTGTTGTTGTGGGTTTTGTTGACATTCCCTCTTTGCCTTTACTGTTGTTGTGGGTTTTGTCGACATTCCCTCTTCTCCTTTATGTTGTTGTGGGTTTTGTTGACATTCCCTCTTCTCCTTTACAGTTGTTGTGGGTTTTGTTGACATTCCCTATTCTCCTTTACTATTGTGGGTTTTGTTGACATTCCCTCTTCTCAATTACTGTTGTTGTGGGTTTTGTTGACATTCCCTCTTCTCCTTTACTGTTGCTGTGGGTTTTGTTGACATTCCCTCTTTTCTTTTACTGTTGTTGTGTGTTTTGATGGCATTCCCCCTTCTCCTTTACTGTTGTGGGTTTTGATGACATTCCCTCTTCTCCTTTATGTTGTTGTGGGTTTTGTTGACATTCCCTCTTCTCCTTTACTGTTGTTGTGGGTTTTGTTGACATTCCCTCTTCTCCTTTACTGTTGTGGGTTTTTTTGACATTCCCTCTTCTCATTTACTGTTGTTGTGGGTTTTGTTGACATTCCCTCTTCACCTTTACTGTCGTTGTATGTTTTGATGACATTCCCTTTTCTCCTTTACTGTTGTGGGTTTTGTTGACATTCCCTCTTCTCCTTTACTGTTGTTGTGGGTTTTGTTGACATTTCCTCTTCACCTTTACTGTTGTTGTGGGTTTTGTTGACATTCCCTCTTCTCCTTTACTGTTGTTGTGGGTTTTGTTGACATTTCCTCTTCTCCTTTACTGTTGTTGTGGGTTTTGTTGATATTTCCTCTTCTCCTTTACTGTTGTTGTGGGTTTTGTTGACATTCCCTCTTCTCGTTTACTGTTGTTGTGGGTTTTGTTGACATTCCCTCTTCACCTTTACTTTTGTTGTGGGTTTTGTTGACATTTCCTCTTCTCCTTTACTGTTGTTGTGGGTTTTGTTGATATTCCCTCTTCTCCTTTACTGTTGTTGTGGGTTTTGTTGACATTCCCTCTTCACCTTTACTGTCGTTGTGTGTTTTGATGACATTCCCTTTTCTCCTTTACTGTCATTGTGGGTTTTGTTGACATTCCCTCTTCTCCTTTACTGTTGTTGTGGGTTTTGTTGACATTCCCTCTTCACCTTTACTGTTGTTGTGGGTTTTGTTGACATTTCCTCTTCTCCTTTACTGTCATTGTGGGTTTTGTTGACATTCCCTCTTCACCTTTACTGTTGTTGTGGGTTTTGTTGACATTCCCTCTTTTCCTTTACTGTTGTTGTGGGTTTTGATGACATCCTTCTTTTCCTTTACTGTTTTGGGTTTTGTTGACATTCCCTCTTCACCTTTACTGTTGTTGTGGGTTTTGTTGACATTCCCTCTTCTCCTTTACTGTTGTTGTGGGTTTTGTTGACATTTCTTCTTTTCCTTTACTGTTGGTGTGGGTTTTGTTGACATTCCCTCTTCTCCTTTTCTGTTGTTGTGTTTTGATGACATTCCCTCTTCTCCTTTACTGTTGTTGTGTGCTTTGATGACATTCCCTCTTCTCCTTTACTGTTGTGTGTTTTGATGAAGTTCCCTCTTCTCCTTTACTGTTGTGGGTTTTGTTGACATTCTCTCTTCACCTTTACTGTTGTTATGAGTTTTGTTGGCATTCCCTCTTCACCTTTACTGTTGTTGTGGGTTTTGTTGACATTCCTTCTTCTCCTTTACTGTTGTTGTGGGTATTGTTGACATTCCCTTTTCTCCTTTGCTGTTGTTGTGGGTTTTGTTGGCATTACGTCTTCTCCTTTACTGTTTTTGTGGGTTTTGTTGACATTCCCTCTTCTCCTTTACGGTTGTTGTGGGTTTTGCTGACATTCCCTCTTCACATTTACTGTTGTGGGTTTTATTGACATTTCCTCTTCTCTTTTACTGTTGTTGTTGGTTTTGTTGACATTCCCTCTTCTCCTTTGCTGTTGTTGTTGGTTTTGTTGACATTCCCTCTTCTCCTTTACTGTTGTTGTGGGTTTTGTTGACATTCCCTATTCTCCTTTACTATTTTGGGTTTTGTTGACATTCCCTCTTCTCCTTTACTATTGTGGATTTTGTTGACATTCCCTCTTCACCTTTTCTGTTGTTGTGGGTTTTGTTGACATTCCCTCTTCTCCTTTACTGTTGTTGTGGGTTTTGCTGACATTCCCTCTTCTCCTTTACTTGTTGTTGGTTTTGTTGACATTCCCTCTTCTCCTTTACTGTTGTGTGTTTTGATGACATTCCCTTTTCTCCTTTACTGTTGTTGTGGGTTTTGTTGACATTTCCTCTTCTCCTTTACTGTTGTTGTGGGTTTTGTTGACATTCCCTCTTTGCCTTTACTGTTGTTGTGGGTTTTGTCGACATTCCCTCTTCTCCTTTATGTTCTTGTGGGTTTTGTTGACATTCCCTCTTCTCCTTTACTGTTGTTGTGGGTTTTGTTGACATTCCCTCTTCACCTTTACTGTTGTTGTGGGTTTTGTTGACATTCCCTCTTCTCCTTTACTGTTGTTGTGGGTTTTGTTGACATTCCCTCTTCACCTTTACTGTTGTTGTGGGTTTTGATGACATTCCCTCTTCTCCTTTACTGTTGTTGTCGGTTTTGTTGACATTCCCTCTTCTCCTTTATGTTGTTGTGGGTTTTGTTGACATTCCCTCTTCTCCTTTACTGTTGTTGTGTGTTTTGATGACATCCCCTCTTCTCCTTTTCTGTTATTGTGGGTTTTGTTGACATTCCCTTTACTCCTTTACTGTTGTTGTGGGTTTTGTTGACATTCCCTCTTCTCCTTTACTGTTGTTGTGGGTTTTGTTGACATTCCCTCTTCACCTTTACTGTTATTGTGCGTTTTGTTGACATTCCCTCTTCTCCTTTACTGTTGTTTTGGGTTTTGTTGACATTCCCTCTTCTCCTTTACTGCTGTTGTGGGTTTTGTTGACATTCCCTCTTCTCTTTTACTGTTGTGTTTTTTTTTTCTTATAATAGTAGGACTTGTAAATACAGGTTTTAGAAGTGCAGCACAAAGCCTATTAGGCCTACAAAGATCCTATCCCTGTATCTTTCCTGCTACAGATACTAGAGTGTACCAGTGCATGTTATCAGCCCTGGTATATTCCTTTCTCACTTTCCAGACCTCTTGTGTATACTGTTAGCAAAACTGAGTCTGAATATAATAAAACTGCAAAAAGTCATAGTTGTTAGTATAACTCAGTCACACTATTGTACAGCTTTCATTAAATGGCATGGTTCAAACTCAAAAAACACCTTGCAGTGTCACACCTAAAAATTGTTAAGAAACTTCAATATACTCCAAAATAACCTTCACACATGTATACACCACCTCACTTACTTAGATCTACTGAATCCATTGTTATTGTAATGAGTTCTTTAAATCGCCATAGAGATTCTGCATTCTCAAACCATGAGAGGTTTCTGAAATGCAGTTTCTTCAATACTTTTGACAATGTGTTTTGACAGAAAATGGCATGGATAAAAGACATACTTTATTGTCCATTATCCGAATAAAAAGTGATTAAATCTAGCTGATTTGTGGGAGAAGTTGAAAAGTACTTTTTTTATAGTGAACAGAACATGAAAATGTTTAATCTTTGGGAGTTACCAGCATTCAGAGCCTGTTACTGATGTATGACTATTTTGGATTTTTACCATGGGACCCACCCAGTCTATGCTGTGTTTTTAAACTCAGTGGCTCCCGAGTTGCCCTCTCTTCCTATAAATTTGACTTTGGAAGCTACTTCTAGTCGTATCTCTTCTGTTTAAACTAGTGAGCACTAAAAAGTCAAACTAGAAAGGCCTTACCCTAACATTATTAAAGTCTGAGTTGCCATTTAGTTCATATCTTCCCATCCACTTAGTACATACCACAAAACCTAGATTATTAACCTTTTTTTCCACCTTACTTTTAAAATCTACAATATCTGAAGTAAGACTAGTAGTCACTGGAGAACCTGTGTGAGCTGCTTCCAGGGCCAGATCTAGCATGAGGTGACCTAGGCAGCTCTCTAAAGTCCCATGCTGGCTGGGGGTGGGGGTGGGAGGGGGGCAGCCACAACAGTAAAACTTTTAAAACATTTTCCTGCTTTGTGTCAATACCAAATACTGCTTCTGCTTTCCTCAGCATCCACATCACACACATAGAGAACTGGATCAGTATCAGTGCTTTCCTCAGCACATGCACACACTAGTGCAAGATTTATTTCACAGCACAGCTGGTAGACACAAGAAACTGGTGCAAGTGTGTTTTTGTGTGTGTGTGTGTGTGTGTGTGTGTGTGTGTGTGTGTGTGTGTGTGTGTGTGATTGTACCTAATGCCAAAGTTAGAGAGGTAGTTGTGACTTCTCAGAATTAAACCCTGTACCTTGGCTAGAGGAGGCAAGAGCCTTAATCCTCTATACCAACTGCCACACCGCAGTTAACTTTTTTCCTTTGATAAATCACTGAAAATTATAGTCAGTGAATATCAGTCATTAGAGTTTTACAACTGAAGTGCTTTACAACATATCTGTTGATCCAGAGCCTGTTCTGATACCATTTAAGTGATTTAGAGTAGCATGCTTTTATTTGTCTACACTTTTGTAGAACATGTCCAAGTTTGCCCCATATTTATGCCTTGTATTTGAGTAAGTCACTTAACCAGAAAGTGTTTTGGGGCAACTGGAAATTTGGGCTGAGCTTGTCAATGGTTCCATGTGGCTCAAGCCTAGTAAAGTACAGTTGTGTAAGGAAACTTACCATAACAGTAGAAACGCAAATGATCTTTGCTACAGTAGCTTTAGTTATATGGGTTATATCCTTACAAGGATGTAACAGCTGACCAGTTTCCAAAGCTTGAGGGCACCTTCCAAGTGTCCAAACTGTCAATCATCTTGTGCTGAGCTGACTGAAAGACAAGTTTGGGTGCAAAGCCCTTCAGAGCTTTTCTGACAGCAGACAGACGTAGGCCGAGCCTTGAAAAGCCAGTTCTAGGAAAAACAAAATATAAATGTCCACACCACATAAAAAACAACAAAAGACAAGATGGAAGGAGGGATGAAGTGGCTATTGCAGCAATGATCATTTGAACATCTACTGTCATGGTAAGTTTCCTTACAAAACTGTACTATGTGCATCATATTGATCACTGATGTAGTAACCTTAGCTATATGAGTAGATTACCTTAGCTAAATATATTTGGTAGGTGGTGGGCGAATGGCCCTAGGGCGGCCGTGGTGGTGCAGCTGTTAGTGTTGTCACCTCACAGCAAGAGGTTCTCCAGTTCGATCCTCGGCTGGGGTGCCTTGTGTGCGGAGTCTGCATGTCCTCCCTGTGGCCACATTGGTTTCCTCCGGGTGCTCTGGTTTCATCCCAAAGACATGCTGTAGGTGTATTGGGCACTCTAAATTGGCCCTAGGTGTGAGTGCATGCATGTGTGTGCTTTCTGTGGAAGGTTGGGGGCCGGGCTGGCAACTTGGCACTATAAAACTCCACTGCCAATCATGAACGGACAGGTGATCCGCTGTGGTGACCTCTAATCATAGGGAAAAAGCCAGAAGAAGAAGGTGAATGGTCCTAGCAAAACTTGATTTGGACCTAGAGAAGAACTCAAGCATAGAGTGCTTTTTAAAGTATGTACAGAGGACCAAGTAACAGCTTCAGAATATGTCTAGAATGCAATCCTTTCCAAAAAGCCATAGATGAAGCCAAGGCTCTAGTAGAGTGGGCCCTGACCCTACCTGGAATAATTTTGTTTTGACATAGGTTGTCCCTTCTTCTTACCTTCTCAAAAAATAAACAATTGATCCAAAGATCTGAAAGATTTAAAGACAGCACCTGAATAGTCTGTGGATATCCAAGGTATGGAACATCCTTTCTTCCTCAGTTTTAGCCTCAGGAAAGAGACTAGGGAGATGGATAGTTTGTGTAAAAGAACTCGGATTCCACTTTAAGCATTAAAGAAGGATTAAAGAAACCCTGTCCATAAGGAAAATGAAATAGTATTAACTCACCCCAAGAGCTTGCAACTCAGATTCCCTTCTTGCAGAGGTCAGGGCAATCAGTAAAATTGATTTCCATGTTAAGAACCTCAAATCAGTTAGATTAGCTGGTTCAGATGGAGAACGTGTTAGCTTCTCTAACACAAAATTAAGATCCCAAGGAGGGGACACAGGTTTTCTTGGAGACCTGTTATGCCAAACCCCATTCAAAAGCATTTTGACATGAGATTGCATTGAAAGAGAAATGGCTGATTAATGAACCTTGATAGAGGAATAAGAAAGGAATAGGATAGTAACTCACACAAATATTGTATAACCAGAGAACAACTAGCCCTGAATTGGTGTTAGTTATGTTGCAGGTACCAACTAGAAAACATTTTCCATGTGGTGATATATGAATTCCTAGTATCAGACTTTCTTGCCTCCATTAGAAGCTACTGTACATCCTCAGGAAACAGGTCCCTGAAAGGAATTAAGACTTTATCATCCAGGCAGTCAGTTGAAGTTGATTGATGCTGAGATGTGTCAAACACCCCTCTACTTGTGTGAGTAGATCCAGTTTAAACTTGTAGTAATTGCCCCTGGCCATTTCTGAAAAAAGGGAGAACCACAGTTGCGTGGGCCAGAAGGGAGTCACTGCAAAGATCTTGGTGATTTCTTCTGAATCTTCAGAAGTATACTGGATATTACCAGAAACTACTTTACAAGAATGATCAACCCTGAGCCAGGTCCAGTAAACTACTCCTATCCAAAGAAATTTTAGGAGGAGTAGACACATGCTTTGTTTTCTGTTTCTTTTAGATAGGAAAAATGAGGCCAACTGTGTTACTAATGGCAGCAGAAGCTTCCTTAGGGATGGGTATGGCATTCTGACACAACAGGGAAACCTTTCCTCTTCCCTTCTCCTACCAAAAGTAGCTCTTCCTTGCCCACTAAGATGGCCTCCGGTCCATAGCTGCTTTACGTGCTACACCAGAGAGATCCAGGGCAAGAGGTGAGTGGTTTGAGGTACAACAAAAGAGTCACCCACCTGTGGCTGGGGCAAATTGCTAGCCTGCCATGGTGGCAAAGGCTGTTTGATTATTTTTTTTCTTTTTGTGGTGGAAGAAGGACTGACCATGAGACCAATAGTCATTTCCATGGTCAAGCCACAAATGCTGCCTCTTTCCCAGGGAAGAGAAGCAGCAGTTGCTGGTAAATGTCACCAGTCCACGAAAGTTACTTTTTTGACAGAAAAAACACAGTATAAGGCACTTTAAAACACTATGTCATCACCACAAAAGTAAAATGAACACAATTTCTTCTCAGAAAAAAGGTTTTCAGTTACATTAAACCATAATAAATTGACATAAAAAAAACAAACACTCCATTTGAAAGTACCTTACAATCTCAAGATAGTCAATTAAAGCACAATAATCCTAGCTTTTAAATAACTTTCCCAGTGAGGCAGTAATAAAACATCAACAAAATAAAGAAAATGGAATTTGTTTTCCACAAAGGAACTTATGTGTCCAGCAAAGGAAAGCACAGGCTGACTGTCGATCATGAAAAGCTTCAGAGGAGAGTACTTTTTGCCGGCAATAAAACTCTGAAGGCCATTTCACCTAAATTTGATTTTTTCTCAGTTCAACTCAAGCTGCATGAGAGTTTGGGTGCATGAAAGGTTCCCTGAAGCTTTGGAAGGTGACTGGCTGTCATCTCCTTGGCAGTATACAACCCATATAGCTACAGCTGCTACAGCACCAATCAGTGGGATGAACATGTAGAAACTATGAACCAGTGTAGTTGTGGTGTAAGGGAAGAAAACCGATTGTAGTAAACAGTAGGATCATCACATGAGCCGTGTTCTTTATGAGCCGTTTTCTTTGATGTGACCCTTGGTGTCCTTAATGCTGACAGTGTGTCTGTTATTTAGCTGAAAATAAATTGGATGGCAATGAAGTCTAGTAGTTTAATGTTAACATTTTTAACTATGACTACATTTGTAATTTAGCTAGGTTTTGGCCCACAAACAGGTGTCAGATGCCCTGTGTTTGGGCTACAGCAGTTTATCTAGCACTTAGTACAGATAAGTAAGGCTATAAGCTGTTAAAGGCTTGCTTCATGTAGTACATTGTTTGATTCCCTTAGCTTTCATTTGTCTTCTGTATGCCACTGCCAAGTTACTTCACCAGACAGTACTCCTGGGTTACTCCTGAAAACAGACATGTCCATTGGGCCATCTCAGGTTGTTACAAATGTGTTATACATTTATCTTTTATACAGCCGTTAATTAGTACTTCACTATATGCTATTTAAGTATGAATCCCAGCATGTTTCCAGTAGTTTAATGAGTTGCCAGATGCATTTTCACTAATTATGAACTTCAAGGGAAGAGAAATTAACTGTTTCTCATGCTAAGTCTATTTTGTATGTGAAAGTGCTTTGTTTTGTTTAGCAAATGTTTGTCATGTTTTTATTTCTGTAAAATTTAAAATAATGGTTTTAAGTGAAATTCAAATCTCTGTGATAGTTGTAAAAGTAAAGAAGAGTATAGTATGTATACTGAGGTACACACAGTGCTTATGGTAATGGGGAGAGATAGACAGATAATCAGATGTTAGAATGGCATGGGGAGAGATAGACAGATAATGGGATGTTAGAATGGCATTGGGAGAGATAGACACATAATGGGATGTTAGAATGGCATGGGGAGAGATAGACAGATAATGAGATGTTAGAATGGCATGGGGAGAGATAGACAGATAATGAGATGTTAGAATGGCATGGGGAGAGATAGACAGATAACGGGATGTTAGAATGGCATGGGGAGAGACAGACAGATAACGGGATGTTAGAATGGCATGGGGAGAGACAGACAGATAATGGGATGTTAGAATGGCATGGGGAGAGATAGACAGATAATGGGATGTTAGAATGGCATGGGGAGAGATAGACAGATAATGAGATGTTAGAATGGCATTGGGAGAGATAGACAGATAATGAGATGTTAGAATGGCATGGGGAGAGATAGACAGATAATGAGATGTTAGAATGGCATTGGGAGAGATAGACAGATAATGGGATGTTAGAATGGCATTGGGAGAGATAGACAGATAATGAGATGTTAGAATGGCATTGGGAGAGATAGACAGATAATGGGATGTTAGAATGGCATGGGGAGAGACAGATAATCAGATGTTAGAATGGCATGGGGAGAGATAGATAATAGGATATTAAAATGGCTGGTGGGGACCAGTTTCATTATGCTGCTTAGAGCCCCATTTATCCACAATCTGGCTGTGTTGAATATGGAGGTGTATGCTGCAATAATACAGCATTATTAGTCATTCAAGCAGTTTAGCCTGTACTGAATGATGTCAAAAGAAGGCTACCGATCACTGGAAAACCTGAAACTGCATCTGTGGAGCCAGCTTGGGATTAATACTACTGCTTTGTTTCTGATGAGAGTAGGACCAGAGAAACATTGATTCCTGACTGCCTCTGAATGGAAGTGTGCGGGAGAATACCTGATTGGTCTACTTGCCATTCTGGTGTTTAAATTTTGGACCATAGTGCAGCCTAGCTCACTGTTGTGCTATGTTGCTGTGTGTGCTATCCAGGGAATCTGTCAAGAGAATATAAGTGTGCTGACCCCAGCAACATCTGGCAAACCTGTGACCTGCTTTTCGGGAACCATCTTGGATTAGTGCTGCTTTTTTGCTTCCATTGAGAAAAGGCACAAAGAAACATTGATTCCTAGTTGTATGTGGCTACAGTGAGACCAACACGAGTATTAACCAGTAGACAAAACTACACTATTCATAATTCTTGGCAAAACTAACTCTTTCTTTTCATTAAGAATTGCTAGGTTAGCTAATATCTAACCTACCCTCAGAGTATTACCATAAATACATCATCCATAAATCAGATCTGCTTTAGTAACTTCCCTCCAACCACTGAGTACTTTGACCAGCCCTAGTCATCTACCCTCTGGCAGTAAGGTTCATCAGTCTGCTGTCACATCATCTGTGCCCAGTCTGATAACATTCGGTCTTCTAAGGCTGTATAGCAGCTGCTTTATGCTTATTGACTTCACTACTACTATCTGTTAATAGCACAACCTGAGAGAAATGTAAATATTTAAGAAATATGGCAGCAAATCTCTGTCAGTAAACATCATACCACTACAACACCACATCAATCATTGTATACCACAATACCACTAGGCCCATAACTTATGTTGAGGCCATAAAAAAACTTTTGCCAAAGAAAGCTGTCAGCCTGCAGCACAAAAGGAAACACCTACTCCTTCTTTACTCAGGTATACTACAATCCATGTAGTTCACCCAGCAAGCCTAGGCCATAACATCAACTGTCTTCTTCCACAAATGGAAATGTTTTTGTCATAGGTGTCTATAGTTAGGATTATATAATCACTGACAGAACATACCAATGTGAGAAATGCAAATGAGTGACCACAAAAGAGTGAAAAAAAATCTGAAATCTGTGACATACAAAATGAGAGAATCACAAAACATTGACAACTTCTCTTCCACTGTCAGTAAACACCACCTACAAAATCCAGAGCAACCATCATCTGAATAGTGGTGTTGTTAGGAAATGGAATTTTAGTAACATAATGTGTAGGGTTAGGGTTAAGTTCAAGGGTAAGAATAGGGTTAGGGTTAGGTTTAACACACATGAGTAGGAAGGGCAGGGGGGCTAAATCTATCCTCTTACTTTACCCTAACCTTAACTGCAAACATTTGCACATGCACACTACTTGCTATAACTGCTCAATCTGATGTTGTTAATCTTCGTTCATTCCTTACTGACGGGTTATCAGTTCCATCCTTGGAACCGAGCCGGCCAAATATCAAGCTTGCATCAGCCAAAAACTCTCGAGCCAAGCTCCTACCCAGAATACTTTGCTCCATGTTACCTCAGATCTCATTTGCTGCATTGCTTTACAGCTGTATCAAGCCACTCTCTCAGCTAAGTGTCTAATTTTTTTGAAAGTTTTATACATTGTTCTTACTTTAAAGATTTTGAAATAGTTTCTACTAATATTTTCCTATCCTATCGTACACTTTAGACTCTCTCCCTTTAGTCTTTTTCCCTTATTACCCTTTTCTTACCTTTGAGGTAATTCTTCATTACTATCATTGGTAATCCTTCCTTTTCTTTTCTTACCCTTTTGGGTAGCCTTTCCTCTTCTTTTTGGTACTGTTCTTCTTCTCCACATCATTATGTTGGATAAGAAAAGTAGTGTTGGTTTCAAGCAGTGTAAGGATTGTGGCCATAAGTTACCACTTTCTGATGGCCATGACTTATGTGTCTACTGTCCGAATGTCTCCCACCTTACTGTGGATCCCCCGTGTGGGATTTGTAAAAATTTTTCAACCAGGACTCTTAAAGAGAGGAAGAATAAATTAATATTGAAAGGTCTTCTCAAATCTCCTTTCTCTGAGGCTATTTCTGGGTCGGAGGGCTCGCCCCCCCCTCCTGTTAAACTCTGTAAGAGGCATTCTTCCTCTTCCTCATTGAGGTCACTCCCTTCTTCACCCTCTGGAGATTGTAGGGAGTTGACTCATAAGAAGGTGAAATTGATTGCTACTTCGGCACTGCCACCTGTGATCCTGTCGGCTCCAGGCTCGGCACCGCCCCAAATGATTCTGGTTCCAGCCATATCTTCTTTATCGACATCGGCACTGGAGTTCCCAATACAGACAACAACAGCTCCAACAGTTCCGTCGCAGCCCTTACCAGCACCGTCCATGCTGGTATAGTCCCCTTCGGCACCGTTGGTACAATCCCCTTCGGCTCTGTGTATGACTTTTCTGTACTCCACAGCGTAGACATTTTCAGCACCATGTTCTTCTCATCACCATCCTTATTACCAGTGCAGACACTTTCCTCAACCGAACTGTACCCATCACGGCAGACTTTTGCCTTTACAGTGCAAACACCTTCAACTTCTATGGCGCTGACGTCGTCGATGCAGACTACTTCCTCACCATTTTCTTCAGTGCAGACGTCCTCTGTTCCAGGCTCTGCACCTCTTGAATTAGCAAGGACCGAGTATTCTCCTTCCTTGGATCCATTCACTGGTCCTTTTCTAGAAAGGCCAGAATCGCCATCAGCTTTCTCTTTGAGGTCAAGTAAGAGCCTCTCTGAGCAAGATGTGTTTTGACTTGCTGACCAGTTGATTGTGGCCAGAGGTCTCTCTCACCCATCGAAGTCCACGTTCCCTCCTTCAGGTGAATGTATATCTCCTCAAACTCCAATGTACACTCCTCCTTTGACTTCTACCCACGTTTCGAAGCCTATTACTCCGACAGCAACTTCCCTTCCTCTGACTCCAATAGTGGATCTCACCTTGGAACCGGAGTCGCCATTGTGGCCCTTGGTGCATTGGGCATCTTGCTGTTCTCAGGCCAGTGACTGTGCCATGGGGGTGGGCATTTCTGGTTCCACGCCAATGTTTTCTATGGCACCCTCCAGGGATCCTCTCTTACTCACGGTTCATGGTCCTCTTGAGACTCCTGGTCTGGGGGTCGGCTCATCAAGGCGGGGTGTGACCCCAGTTCCGAGGTTGTCATGCTTGGTTCCAAGCTCCCATCCCTCCTTGGGTGGGCCAGCCTTCCTGGCCATGGAGTGGGCACTTGCCTTCACTGGCAAACCCTACAAGTTGGAGTCCTCTCCCCCTCTGTGCCGCAAATGTCACAAGCCACAACCACCAGACACCGAGCACAAGGGCCTCAGGTTTCTCCTCCTCAGGAGACCCCCTCTTTGCAGTCTTCCCCAGAACCTCCCACTGAGGAAATACCCTGCAAAGTGTCATGCAAGAGGAAGCACATAGACTCCACTGAGGAGTCTTTAACTGAAGATACAGATTTTGATAACAGGGAAGGGTCCCCATGGTCACCCTCTGATGAGGTGTCCTTTGGTGACATCCTCGAGATCCTTAGACAGAGGGGTGACTAGAAACCCTCTAATCCTTTCTCTGAGGAATCTGTATTCCTGCAGGCTTTTCGTGCCCGGCCCCCTACCTCCTGGGTCACCCCACCTGCCGATGAGCTCATCCAGCTCATCGTCCAGCGCACATGGAAGGCTCCTGACACCCTGGAAGTGATACCAAGGAGACCAGATAAAATATTATCGCCCCCAGCTGAGCACCCACATTGGTCACGAGGTCTTCCAGTAGATGCTATGATGGTGGTGGCTGCAACTAACAAGGATTTGGCAGAAGAGAGACAAACTGTCCATCTGCCCAACAAGGAGACCTGGGCGATTGACAGACTAGGGAAGCATGTGTTTGCTTCATCGACCTTCACCATAAGGTCTTTGAATTATTTGGCACATTTTACCAAGCTTCAGTGAGATCTTATCAACCAGCTCTCTGAAACCTTAGCAGGAGCCATTTCTGACGAGGTCCGTGACAATGTGGCTTCTCAGATAGCCACCCTAGAGTCCATTTCCAACTCTTCCATGTGTCTTATTTCCTCACGTAATGGAAGGAGCGGCTAGAGCAGCAGGCGTGGGTATAGTCACCAGACGACATGCCTGGATGCACCTTTGCGACTTCACAGACTCCTTTAAGGCTTCCTTCATGAATGTCCCCATCAAGACTGCTTCATTGTTTGGCCCTAAAGTGAAAGATATGCTGGTAAGGTGTGACCAAGATGGCAAGACCCTGTCTGTCATTGGTGTCAGACACTCCACTCATCAACGATTCTACTCCAGAAATCATAGATGGGAAGATGTGGCACAGGAAATCACAGGGTTCTTTCCAGGATGTACATGCCGAGTTCTCTCCTAGAGGCAAAGGGGGAAACTCCAATGGAAGATGCCTCTTTTGGGGCAGAGGAGGTCCGCGGAACTGGGGTTCAAGAGATTTTTTCTCTGGCCAACCCTATCAGCGTGCCTGAAGTGTTGCCCAACTGCTCACTTCTGGAAGTGATTGGGGGTTGGTTTTCCTTGTACCCCGCTAACTGGCAAAATATAACCACCGATTCTTGGGTACAATGGATAATATCCAGAGGCTATTGCATCCCCTTCCATTTTTGTCCAATCCCATCCAGAGTATTACCCAATGTTCCACCCAGATAAAGGGAAGCAGCAGCACATGAATCCAAAAGCTGCTACAAAAAATGAGTCATCCAGGTGGTCCCCCCAGACCAGATAGGATCTGTTTTTTACTCAAGGTTCTTTTTTCTGCCAAAAAAGACAGAGGACTGGAGACCAATTATGGATCTCAGCACACTGAACAAATTTGTAAAAACAGAGATATTCCGGATGGTCATGGTTCAGTCTATCTTTCCTCTTCTGGAAAAAGATGATTGGATGTACTCTGTAGATCTTCAAGATGCATATTACCACATAAAAATGGACAAATGCTCAAGAAAATAGCTCTGCTTCCACATAGGAGCCAGTCACTACCAATTTCGAGCTCTGCCCTTCGGTCTCTCTACAGCCCCCAGAGTGTTCACCAAATGCATGGCAGTGGTTATCGCTCACTTGCAACTTCAAGGATTCCAGGCATTTCCATATCTAGATGACTGGCTCCTCACCGCCTCCACCAAGTGTCTACTGGAAGAAGCCCTGCACTACACTCTCCTCACAGCACAAAGCCTGGGAATCACTATAAACTAGGAGAAATCCAACACGACCCCAGCACAGTCTTTGGAATGTATAGGGGTACTTTTGGACATGAGAAATTGCACAGCATCCCTTCTGTACCACAGGCTTCAAAGAATAAGGCAACAGGTTCAACCGCTGCTCTGTCACCACAAATCTCCTGCTCAATCTATACTCCAACTCTTGGGGTCAATGGCAGCCTCGATTATCATTGTTCCTCTAGCCAGATTTCACTTCTCATTCAGTGGTACCCTCTACAACATCCTTTGTCCTTTCAGATAAGTGTAACTCAGAGATGCAAGCAAGATTTACTCTGGTGGACATTTTGAAATCCCCAACAATGGTCTCGCCCCTTCAGCCCCCATCAACTGATAGCCACGGTGACCACGAATGCCTCCCTGATGGGGTGGGGGGGGCTATGTCAGGGAAACTTGGTCCAAGGCACCTGATCAGAGACAGAGGCCCTTTTGCATATCAATGTCCTGGAACTGAGGGTGGTGCTACTAGCATTGCAAGCATTTCATTCCATCCTTCCATCAGGGGCTATTGCGATCCAATCAGACAACATGTCAGTGGTCTGTTACATCAACAAACAAGTGGGCACCAGATCTTACCCATTATGCCGAGAGGCCTTGAGAATATGGCTATGGGCGACAGCTTCCAACCGCTTTCTAATTGCAACGCACATTCCCGGGAGCTCCAGTGTGATAGTGGACAAATTGAACAGGTGCATTCTACAACCTCACCAGTGGTCCCTCAATCCTATGATAGCGGCAAGAATCTTCAACCGCTGGGGCCAGCCTTACTGTGACCTATTTGCCTCCCCAACAAACTACAAGTGCAGCAACTATTTTGCCCTAATCCCCCCTCCGGGACAGTCACCGAGAGACACTCTAGTCCATGCTTGGCCCTCGGGTCTACTTTATGCTTATCCTCCTCTCCCCCTCATCTCCCAATTTCTGAAGAAAGCACGACAGTTGAAGAGCAAAGTGATCCTCATTGCTCCATATTGGCCTTGACAAGTCTGGTTTCCCTTTCTCTGGCTTCACCTGCTAGATCAACCGTGGATACTCAATCCATCCCCAGTGTTGATCTCCCATCCACAGGGTCTGCCTCATCCCAATCTAACAACCCTGAAACTGACAGCTTGGTTTCTCCACTTCCAATGATTGCCAGGCATGAAAACCTGTTGTCCTATGTGCACAATATTCTTATTGCATCTCATAAATCGTCCACCAGACATATCTATCTTAATAAATGAGAAAGGTTTTCTCTATGGGCAGCGAATAAACAATTAGACCCTTTGTCAGCCTCAGTTTTTGTGGTTTTTGATTACTTATCACATCGTTTCCACTCTGGGGTGTCTGCCTCCACTATTCATGTGCATTTAGCTGCCATCTCATATTTCCACATTGGTTTTCAGGATGCTTCGCTTATGTCACATAGACTCTGTAAAACATTCTTGAAGGGGGTTCTCCACTTAAAACCTCTCTTTAGAGAACCAGTACAACCTTGGGATTTGGCCTTGGTTCTGCAAGCTCTAACAGCTCCCCCCTTTGAACCTGCATCTTCAAGTGATGTAAAATATCTCTCTTGGAAAACTTTGTTTCTGATTGCAATCACATCGGCCAGACGTTTGTCAGAACTTCAAGCCTTATGCCTCAAACCTCCTTATCTTATCTTCCTTAAGGGTAGGGTATCACTGAGAACTAATTTTACCTTTTTACCAGAAGTGGTGTCAGAGCAGTCTATCAACCAATCTATTGACCTTCCAGTATTCTTTCCTAACCACTCTAACAAGAGAGAGTATTGCCTGCACTCCTTGGATGTTCATAGGCAAATACGATTTTATCTGGACAGAACAAAATCTACCCGTAAATCAGACTAGTTATTCCTGGCTTTTTCTGGACAAACACAAGGTCATCCTGTCTCAAAAGTTACATTGGCTTCATGGTTGAGAAATTGTATTACCTTTATCTGCAACAAAAACAAGGTCACTTTGCCTCACAGAGTGAAAGCACATTCTACAAGGTCTATGGCAACTTCAGCAGCTTTCCATGCTATGGCTTCCCTCAATGATATTTGCTGAGCTGCGACTTGGGCCAAACCTCATACCTTTATTCTTCATTACAAATTGAACTTGGCTTCCAGAAGTAGAGCTTCTTTTGGCTCCATGGTGCTCAGGAATGTCCTTCCATGAGGGCCACCCAGGGATACAGGTAGCTGGGGGCTCTGTCTCATCAGTAAGGAATGAATGAAGATTAACAACATTAGATAAAGAAGTTATGTCTTACCATAGCATTCCATCTGTGTTGTTGATCTTCATTCATTCATTACTTCCCACCCTCCGTCCCCCATCCGGAGGTCCCTGGTTGATCTCATATACTCCTTTCTTGTAGGTCTGTTATGACCAGAGGTAGCTTCTACTTTTATCTATCAACTTGCAAACTTGATCTGAGGTAACAGGGAGCAAAGCATTCTGGGTAGGATCTTGGTTTGTGAGTTTTTGGCTGACACGAGCTTGATATTTGGCCGGCTCAGTTCCAAGGATGGAACCGATAACCCATCAGTAATGAATGAACGAAGATCAACAACACATATGGAATGTTATGGTAAGACATAACTTCTTTTTTTCAAAACCACCACCTCTTCAGTCAACCATTCCTTCTCTTGCATACTTCCACTTACTACAGGCAAGAGTCTTAACCAGTAAACGAAATCCCAGAGGTGATAGATGAAGACCATCCCTGGCAAAGCAGTGTGATCTATCTACCATGTCATCCAAGGCTGACAGGTACTGGAGCCCCCTCAGAATGACACCAGAAACTAAACCAATTCTTGAAGTCAATCAATTTTTGTTTGTATTGTGGAATCATCCTAGGCAAAGGTAAAATGCTGCTCAAGGCTACTGACATACCTGTGTGAGACACATATTCAGAGAGCTCAGTCATGTCTTTCTTCATATAGTCCAGGGAGGTATGTCTCAAGTCATTTACACCAATATGAACTATGATGAAGTCATACCAGTATTTGTTTTGGAGAGACTTGAGTGCATGTGTGATCTGATGGATCCAGGCACCCGACAGACAGCTGACTGTAACCTTCTCCTTGTCCATCCTGGTGAAAGGGACATCTGTGTGTTTCACTATAGAGTCATCTATGACCAAAACATTTGGTTTAGATGTGCTTTGCCTTAGGGGCTTGTTTGGCGAGACACTTGTGCTTGCGGTTTTGTGTGTATTGAGTGCTGTAGGTACTGTATTGGGTGTAGCATGCTTGTGTTTTGGCGGTCTCTGGTGTTCAGGTAAATTTCTGGTGAGTACCTCCATGTATGATTTTTTTATGTGTTGAGAGCATGGTTTGTGCAGGAGGTGTAGTATGTGGGTTGACAGCCTGTTCAGTGTCACTGTTCTGTGAAAGAGAGAGCAATAATTCCAAATTCATAGTGTATGTGCATCTCTCACAAACTGAGCTTGAGAAGTTTAGGAGTAGTGGGTTGTCAGTGTACATGAGGCAATTGCTACACTGCCTCAGGGTACCCTTGTCAATCAGATGACAGGAGAAATGGAGGGAAACTGACCATCCATAATACTAGGTGCAAATGTCCTTACTTTAATGGGGAAGGATGTGGTTTAATTGGGGGCTTAATGCTGGGTCTATACTGTTGGGGCTCTCAAGGGGTACAATACTATTAGGGATTAGGAGATTTCAGTTAAAGTAACATGCTGTAGAGAGCCTAGCTGAGGTGCTCTCCGAGCAGCTAAGCACAATTTAAGAGACTCCTCCGTTGGAGCACAGGCAGCTTCTAAGGGAAAATAAATCTACTTTAGCTTTTGTATCGATAACAGCCAATGATTACCTCCACTGCGTGGTGTTGCTTAAAGGTGCGCTACATGCAAATAGATGCCTCAGATTGCTCAGATGAAAATACTAGGGCAGTGGCTGGTTGCCAAACTCTGTGGAGTTGTGTTAAAACACACGCAAACCCGTGAAAATGTGGGGCTTATGTAGCAACTGTGAGAACCCTTTTTTAAAACAAGTTAAGTAATTTTCAAACAAAATGGAATTGCTCAATACTGAGCATCTACCGAGAGAATCATGGCTGGCCTTAGGCATAGGCGAACTAGGCGACCGCCTAGGGCGCCGTACAGGTGAGGCTGGTAAAGGGCACAATTTTTAGTTATTTATTTGTTTTAATTAATTTATTTTTCCACCACGTAAAGTCTGTGTTCATCTCGGCGTCCTGTCTCCAAGTTCGTCCTAACTGTACTTAGATGTTTGTACCCTCCCCCCAATTCCTTAGTCCCTCCAATAGGCACATAACAGAGCCTGATAGTGTTAGTACAACAGGTAGCATTCTTGCCTTTGGTGCAGAAGGCTGTGGGTTCTACTCCCACACCATGTTGATGGAGTGCTGATATTGCAGTGCCCTTTAAGGAGGGATGGGGATGCTGCACTCATGAGTGTCCTCCTTTGAATGATATCCCTAGTAACTATGAACCTTTTCTCTCTTCAAGAGGAATCTTAATGAGTGGATGGGAGATAGTAGGTTTACCCCGGGAATCACTTCTGTGTCACTGTTAGACAGAGGCACAGTATACTAACCTCGAAAAAGGGCATAGCAAAATTCATTTAAATGGGTGGTGAAAGCCAAACACACTCTGGCTAGGCTTATAAATGCCCTAGGGCAGATAGCCTAGTATGAACCTATGAACCTATGATTCCTGCTCTGCCCCCCCATCTACAGCAATACACATTCAGTCAGTGGCTGGGATAACTGACTATTATTATAGCATCCAATCAGTGATGCTTTTACTGTGCTGATGTTCCCGGCGACTCCTCCAGTGTGAGCTGCTGCCTGCTGGCATAAGATTCTGTTCACGCCCGCTTCTCATCCCATGCTTCATTAATGAAGTTGTGGCAGTCTGAATGTTTTTGTGTGCGCATTTTGTGAATCTGCAACTGGCGGCTTGAAGATTGTACTAAGAAGAAACGTCTCTTGCAAGTGGTGAACAAAGCACTCCAATGGAATTTAATTATTGGCTCTGCCGCACTTGAGTTTTTGTTAAGCCCCAAAGGTAAGGAGCCAGTCTATGTATCTCAACTGCCCAGATTTTCGCAGTAGACGTTTTGCCCATTTATTATTTGTCCCTTGCCCTTAACATAACAGTAAGCTACTGTACACAGGGAGAAGGGAGGAACAGTGATCTGTAAGGCTCCAACATGGTTATTTCTAGTGTCTGATGTTTTGGGTTTGTTATCATAACTGCAGGCTGTTGAACAGGTCAGTGCAGAAAATAGTATACTAGCATAATGCTCTTGCAAATTTCAATCTACCCGTTTTCAGCCAAGCAAGAGTCTGAAAGTCACATCCCCCAAACTTCTTAAGTGTACCTCATTAGAAGGATCCTTCCTTGTTATAGGTCGAAAAAGCCATATCCGTCATAGTACTGAATGTATGATAGAGCACTTGAGTGTAGAACTAGGGTTTGTTTTTCTGATATCCATGGTAAGCTGCACTGCTTCGTATTACTTCATCAAAAGAACACCACATTTTAACCATACTGTCAGCTTCCTCGTTGAAGTTGTTGGCTTGTGGAACTGTTCTACATTTTACAATTAATAGTACTAATATTTTAAGTGTCCCCTACTTGTGTTTGGATTATCTGATTTATCCCTGGATGTGTCCCAAATTTATGAATAGTTATGTTTGCCCACTTGTTATGATATCTATCGTTTTGGAGATAGCAGGTTGAGATATGTCCTCCCCTGCCGCTCTCATCTCTGAATCTCTCAGTGAAAGAAATCTGGACAAAGACATAAATAATGACGGGGCAAAGTGTCCGCATGAAAGTTTGGAAGCATATGAAGTCTGAAACTCAAATGGCATTATTTTGTGACTTCAATCCTTGGTAATTTGTCAGAAAAATGCAACTTTATGAGAAACAGACAAAAATTTGCAAATGTCTGGACAGTTGAGAGGTATACTCCCTATTAGTTCAGCTTCTTTGTGTGACAAAGACCAAGTGATATGTGCAATTTAAATGGGCTGTACGGGTCTTGACAGTCATTGGTTCATAGGAGCTTTTTTTTTTTTTTTTTTGCAAGTAACACTTATCCTAGTGCAGTAGCTGACCCTTGAAAGCTATGTTCTAGGGAAAGGGTAGGGTTGGGGTTGGGAAGCTGGAGGAGGAGTGATTGACTGTTTGGCCAGTGAAATGGCTGATTTTCTGTAATGCTACAGAGACAGCTTCTCATAATAATGGTCACTTTTTTATTTTTTCCCATTTTTGTCATGGCAGACTGCTTCTGGTTTGTGTTATTAAGTATGTAAAATTCCAAACTCTGTGCAGAGGCTGAGCTCTGCTTATTCCTCTTTTGACTGTGTTAGCCTTAGAAATGTCCAATTCCAATCACAAGGCATATGGTGGGGGGTGTTATCTGACATCTTTTGTGGGAAAGAGCACAACTCTCAACTCCAAATTTTCACAGAATGTGCAGATTTTTGGAATGTTCTCATAAAATTTACAGTTTCCTGGCAAATAATTGAGGGGTGAAGTCAATAAATAATGGCAGATATTTGAGTTTCAGACTGCATATCCTTCATAAAATACATAATAATGCAAAACCTGTTCTAGCAATTTTTTTAAGTTTATAGGAGCAATATTTAAAATCTGTCCCTAGTTTTGGACCTTTTACCCTCCCCACTTATTTTTGGCATTGTCGACATTTCTTTCACCAAGAGGTATGGGAGAGAGGGGTACTATGAAAAAACACTCTATCACCGTTTGTCTTTCTTGTTAGTGAAAGCATGTAATATTTTCATCAAACTTCATAGTCAGGCTTTTCAGTAGTTTTAATGTGAGAATTCTGGATGAGCTCATGACTGTACTGTACTTCAAAGGTTAAACTTTTGTTACCCTGGAAATGAGCTGACTGGGGGTGGCCCATTTCCCATTTGTCTGTGTAACTAGCATTCAACATTCTGGAAAACCTGAGTTATTTAAAACGTGAGCTGCAGTTGGGTTCAGTAAAACTCAGTCTACCAACAGTGTTTATAAACTGTGCATTTCCAACCTTGTTTGGTTCAGAGAGCCACTTACCTTACTTTGCAATGTATGAGATGGCCACATAGCCATGTTCAACATGTGTGGATGGCTTCATTGTCATGCCTGGCATGAACCTGCACAGTCAAAGCAGTTTATGGGGCATACAGTATGCCAGATAAACTGCTTAGGTGGGCTGGACTGTGGACCCCAGGCTGCTTGTTGCACACACGATACAAACCATACAAACATGAATGGGCTACTGTGCAGAATACCTTTTTGTACATGAATTCTGGACAGTACCAAAAATAATGGAAGCAGGAGGGTCCAAAATCATGGACATATCATGAGTATGATGTGGGTGGGGCCATGAGTGGGGCTTAAGGGGCACCAAAGCACTACTTCGCCTAGGGCGCCATTTCAGCTAAGGCCGGCCCTGGAGAGAATACTATGAGGACACAGGTGTTACCCTTTGTGCTGTTAGCTGACAGCTTTAAGAGTGGTTGTAGAAGTCTCTGGAAAAAATTTATTTTACGGCCTCTGCCCAGTGGTAAGAAAGGCTCTCTACATTGCCCACCTCATAAGTAAAGGCATTGGATCCAGAACAAAAGAGGTTATAACCTCCTATACCACTCTCTCATCAGGCCAATAATAGAATACAATTCTACCTTTGGTATGTACCCTACCAGGTACCTGCAGCAACTGGAAAGACCTCAAAGGTTTCTTACAAAGAAAATTCAGGGTCTTCAGCATATGTCATATGTTGACAGACTGAAAGCACTGTCACTATATTCTGTGTCTTACAGACTTTTTGGAGGTGACCTCTGCCTTGCATATAAAGGAATCTCAGATCCTGCACCAATGGAAATGCTGCATTTGTAAATCAAATGGTATAAGATGCACTCACTCTAGAGAACTCATCCTAGTATGTGACATCAACAGGACTTGCTGGAGAGACAGATATGTCTCACAGATGTTACCTCTCCTCTGGAACAAACTTTTAATTCAGGTGAAGTAGAGTCCCTTGCTGACCCTGTTTAAGTGTAATTTGGATGGGAAACCAGAAATTCACCCCAGGAGTTTCAACTGTGTCCATCTTGGACAGGGGCAGTAGTTGTTGACTTAATTCTGCTTAATACCTTGATATTCCTGGGAACAGGGGTTGTACTTGGCTAGACTTGTAAGGGTCCTAGGGCCATTAGCCTGGTAACCTCCAATGATCCTGTGATCCTATGAATCTTGAATTAAACCAAATGTAATTCTCACATTTACTCTTTTATGGTCACGCATTTGTGTTTCTCACATATGTATTTTCTTTCACATCAATGAAAACCATCCTTAAGCAGACAAACTCCATGCGGGCCCAGTAAAAGGTTAATAGAACAACAGGCCTAGAGTCACTATGCACTGTATGCACAGTAAAAATGTAGTTGTAATATTTGGCATTATTGACTGAGTGCAAAGATCTGTGATATATGAGGGAAGGGACAAAACATACAAAGAGACATCAGGGGCATTATGTGAATTCAGAGAAAAGTAGGAGATGATTGCGTGTGTGTGTGTGTGTGTGTGTGTGTGTGTGTGTGTGTGTGTGTGTGTGTGTGTGTGTGTGTGTGTGTGTGTGTGTGTGTGTGTGTGTGTGTGTGTGTGTGTGTGTGTGTGTGTGTGTGTGTGTGTCTGTGTGTGTCTGTGTCTGTGTGTGTGTGTGTGTCTGTGTGTTTGTGTCTCTATGTGTGTGTGTGTGTGTGTGTGTGTGTGTGTGTGTGTGTGTGAGCCACCAGTGTTTACTGCAAGAAAGTGCTGATTTACACTCACAGTAGTCAAGGTCTATTCAGAGACTTAAGAATTAACCAGTAATAAAGTCTTTGCTCCTTGAGGTTAACATGTCTCTGAATCATAAATTGACACATTGTGTAAACAACTCTTTTATACCGCAACTCTTACTGCCAGCACTGGGGTTCTTTCTGAATCCCTGGGTAGTCTAACAAGAGAAACTCCAGAAGCTGCTACAACTGCACCTTGGTAACAAGGATAACTGAGCATCAGTGCAGTCAAGACCAAGAACAAGAGGAAGCCCTAGATCTTCTGCCTACCTCAAACATTTTGAGAGGGGTACAAGGGGGAACCAAGCAAGAATGTGGTAGTAGGATGAAATGAAAGACAATGCAAATGTCCAGTGCAGTAAAGATGATAAGGATAGTTAGGGTGGCTGGTTTAAAAGCCAGGCTACGTGCCCATAGAGTGGTGCACAGCAACGGTTATTCCGCTCCACAAAGGTGGAGCCACAACAGACCCCGGGAACTATTGACATATAAGCCTGACTAGCTTGGTCTGCAAAGCTATGGAGTGCATCATCATGGAACTCATTAACAGAGACATTGGGAACCTCCAAACACTGGACCCTATCCAGTTCGGCTTTGTTAAGGGTAAATCATGCCTCCTAAACCTGGTGGACTTCTTTGAGACAGTTACTCAGGCTATAGACAAGGGAAAGGTGGTACACACAGTCTACCTAGACCTCACAAAGGCCTTCGACACCATTCCCCATTCTGGTATTATAGACAAACTCACCAGCCTGAATATAAACCCCTACGTCACAAGATGGGTTGCCAACTGGCTCACAGACAGAACCCACATGGTGAGAGTTGCGGGAGCTAGGTCCGACTCTAAATTTGTTATAAGTGGCATTCCCCAGGGCTCAGTCCTAGGACCCCTCCTGTTTGGCATATACTTCTCAGAGGTACAGGCAAGCACAGGGGGATTATGGCTGACCAAGTTCACAGACAACTGCAAACTAGGGGCTATAATTGACTCTCCGGCTGACACAGACATTCTCCAAAAGGGTCTCACTGAGACGGATACCTGGTGTCAAAATCATGGCCTCAAGCTAAATGCCAAAAAGTGCATAGTCATCCCCTTTGGAATAAACAAAGTACCCACAAACTACCACATAGGTGGTAGTCCCCTAAATACGGAAGATGTAATAAGGGATCTGGGGACCCAAGTAGATAGTAATCTCACCTTTGATAATCACATTGCCAAAGTGGTTAGAAAATCCTTCTATGTGGCCTACCCAATCACAAAAGGGTTTGCATCCAGATCAAAAGAGGTCATTGTGCCCCTCTACTCATCACTCATCAGACCCATCATAGAGTACAACGCCCCATTTGGGATGTACCTTACAAAACATCTGCAACAGTTGGAAATACCACAGAAGTACCTCACCAAGAGGATCACTGGCCTCAAACAGATGCCCTATGCAGCTTGACTGAAGAAATTACAGCTGTACTCGGTTGCATACCGCCTACTCAGAGGTGATCTCTGCCTGACATACAAGGCCATGTCCAACCCAGAATTGATGGACATGCTCCACCTAAAGAAAACCTTATCATGAGCCACACGCTCTAGGGATCTAAACCTCACCACAATAATAAATAGGACATGCTGGAGGGATAGATTCCTGTCCCAGAGACTTCCCATGCTTTGGAACAAGATCTCAATCTATATTAGGCAGAGCTCCTCGCTAACCCTCTTCAACAGAAACCTTGACGAGTGGATGGTAAACAGAAAGTTTACCCTGGGGATCACTTCAGTGGCTCTGCTGGACAGAGGCACAGGGAACAAATCTAAGGGGGCGACGAAAGCCAACACATTCTGGCTAGGCTTATAAATGTCTTTGGACAGATAGCCTAGTACCTACCTATGAACCTAAAGCTGAAAGTATTGAGGATACAAAAGGAAGTACCCAAGAATGGAAGCAAATCATGATGTTCAGTGATGGGAGAAAGAAAGTAATCGTGACAGGTTAAGGAAAGGACCGGTGGCAATCAGGATGAAGCCAGAAAACAGAGACAAGAAGTAGAACAGGTGTCAGGGAAAGACTGAAGGGAGATGATGTAGGAATGAAAACATATGTACCTACTACAGATTTTAAGGGATTTTTTGAGAATGCGGAAGGAGATGGAAGGATTTCTGGAAGGGGAAGTGATGGCAGAATAAGATAATGTTGCATGAAAAGTAATTATAATCGAAGGCAGGAGGGTGAAATGAAAGAGGAAATACAAAATGGGATTGCATAGATCTACAGAGGAAAAAGACCAAGAAGAGAAGAGCATTACCTTTTCCACAGGTGGAGGACAACAGGGAGGTCATTTGGATTACATTTTGTCAGGGAACAACTTGCGGAAATGGGTTAAGGATGCTGATATTTGCAGGAAAGAGTGTCAGAGTAAAACTAAGCATGTTCAGGATCTGGACAAGGAATGAGAGCAAGCAAAGAACAAAGAAGCAGAATGAGGAAAAGGACATTTATAACGAGCATCAGCACTCACAGAAACCTCAAAGGTAAAGGAATAAAATGGGGACAGCGATGGTAGAGCTGGATGACATCAGCATGAAGCAGCGAAGTAATGGCATCAACAGGCATGGTGTGAAAGAACAAGAAAGGGAGATAGGAAAACAGAGACAAGGGTCTAAGAAACATCAGCAGATGATTAGATACCATAACCTTATGAAGAAATGTAGAAGGTGGGATGAACATTAATTAAAATACCAACTGAAGATTATAGGTTCATAGGTAGCTACTAGGCTATCTACCTAGCCAGAGTGTGTCGGCATTCACCGCCCCATTGATTGATTAACTGATCCTCTGTCAAGCAGAGCCAATGAAGTGATCCCAGGGGTGTATTTTCTGTTACCCATCCACTCATCAAGGTTTCTCTTGAAGAGTGTTAGTGAGGGGCTCTGCCTAATGTAGTTTGCAGTTTTGTTCCAAAGCATGGGGAGTCTCTGTGACACGAATCTATCCCTCCAGCATGTTCTATTTATTGTTGTGGTGAGGTTTAGCTCACTAAAGTGCGTGGCTCGCAGTGACTTGGATTTCCTTAGGTGGAGCATGCCCATCAATTCTGAGTTGGACATGGCTTTGTAAGTCAGGCAGAGATCACCTCTGAGTAAGCGATATGCCACTGAGTACAGACGGAGTTTTTTCAGTCGGGCTGCATAGGACATATGTTTGATGCCAGTAATCCTCTTGGTGAGGTACTTTTGTGGTCTCTCCAGCTGTTGGAAGTGTCTTGTGAGGTGCATCCCAAATGGGGCATTGTACTCTATGATGGGTCTGATGAGTGACGAGTAGAGGGGCACTATAACCTCTTTATTTCTAGATGCAAACTCTTTAGTAATTAGATGGGCCACATAGTAGGATTTCCTACTTTGGCAATATGATTGTCAAAGGAGAGATTACTATCTACCTGGGTCCCCAGATCTCTTATTACCTCTTCTGTATTAAGGAAGCTGCCACCTATGTGGTAATTTGTGGGTGTTTTGTTTTTCCCAAACGGGATGACTATGCATTTTGTGGCATTTAGCTTGAGGCCATGACTTTGACACCAGGTGTCCGTCTCAGTAAGGCCCTTTTGGAGGATGTCCGTGTCAGCTGGAGAGTCAATTATGGCTCCCAGTTTGCAATCATCAGCGAACTTGGTTAGCCATAGCCCTCCTGTGTTTGCCTGTACTTCTGAGAAGTATATGCTGAACAGTAGGGGTCTCTGGACCGAGCCGTCCAGGACACCACTTCTGACTGGTTTAGAATCGGACCTGAAGTCCGCTATTCTTACCGTGTGAATTCTGTCTGTAAGCCAGTTGGCAACCCATCTTGTGACATAAGGGTATATGTTCAGGCTGGTGAGTTTTTCTGTAATACCCGAGTGGGGAATGGTGTTGAAAGCCTTGGCGAGGTCAAGGTAGGCTGTGTGAACAACCTTCCCCTCGAGTAGGGCCTTGGTGACTAACTCGAAGAAGTCAACCAGGTTTAGTAGGCATAATCTGTCCTTACCAAAGCCGAACTGGGTGTGGTCAAGTGTTTGGAGGTTCCCAATGTCTTTGTTAATGAGTTCCATGATGATGCGGTCCATAGCCTTGCAGACCAGGCTAGTCAGGCTTATGGGGCGATAGTTACCAGGGTCAGTTGTGGCCCCTCCTTTGTGGAGTGGAATAACTGTTGCTGTGCACCATTCTATGGTCATGTAGCCCATGGAGAGGCTGAGGTTGAACAGTGTGTTTAGGTGGGGGGTTAGTTCGTTCTGTAGTTCATGCAAGACGCAGCCTGGGACACCATCTGGCCCCATTGATGCTGTGTTTTTGGCTTTTGAAAGGGCTGTTTTTACCTGTGCGTCTGTGATTTCTGGGACACTACACTTTTCTGGTATTGTTGTGGGCCCTTTTGGAGGTGAGGAGGGGTGAAGTTTGCACTGAATCTATCTGCCAGGATGTTGGCAATGTCAGTAGGTTCAGTATATTTTGTGCTATTTTGCACTAGTTCAGTGCATATCTGTGAGTTGCCACTTAGATTCTTAACATAGCTAAAGAAGGCTTTGTGGTTATCTTTTGAATTTTTGTCTATTTTTCTTTCGAAGTTAGCCTTTGCTGATTTTATGAGGGACCTTAGTTTCTTACTGATACTGATCAGGGATGTCTTTCCTTCTTGGGGATTTGCTTTTTTTCTGAACTAGTTTCCTCCTTCTATTGTATAGCCTGTTTATGGCAGGGGTCCACCAGACTGGTTTCCTTCTCTTAGAGGAGTGAGTCTTGACTTTGCAAGGGATGGCACGATCCATGCATCCTTGTAGGTGCTCATAGAGTGCATTTGTAAAGGTTTCTGCATCTTGGACAGCGTTATTCTTTAGCGTGGGGGGCTGTGAAACTTACTGCCTCTGTCTTAAGTAAGGTGAAGTTTGCTTTAGAAAAGTTTTTTACTGTGGTTTCCTTAGTTGGGGGTGGTGGTGGGGTGTGGACATCCAGAGTGATTCATTTATGGTCTGATCTAACCAGTGACAGGTTGACCTCCAGTGTGGAACACCTGTCACCCATGTTGGTGATGACCAGGTCCAATATGTTTTCACCTCTGGTAGGGGAATTTACCAGCTGATCCAGGGTGTTTGAGTTGATGAACTCCAGGAAGCGCTGGGCCTGGGAGTTTGTACTCGAGTAGTTTTCCCAGTTAATGGTAGAGTAATTGAAATCACCCAATATTAGGGTGTTCGGTAGGACCTTCATGTTTTCCAGTGTCTCCAGAAAGGTGGAGTGGTGGTCCTGGGTCATGGAGGGTGATCTGTAGCAGGCCACAATTTGCATTGCAGATTTGCCCGATGTTAGTTGCGCATGTATGATCTCAGAGGTATCATGCTGCACCACTAACCTGGAGGTGTAGGTATCCTTGATGAATATGGATACACCCCCTCCTTTTGTGTTTCAGTCTATGTTTTGTGTCCGAAACATGTGGTATGAGTTGTAGCCCAGTAGTGCTGGGGTGCTCTCTGGAGCCTTGAACCAGGTTTCAGTTACTGCACAGATTTCGATGTTCTCCATACTGAGGAGTGCTTCGAGCACATGCATTTTGAGATTTAAATTCCTAGCATTGAGTAGTATAACCCTCAGTTTTTTGTTAATTGTGCTGTTTACAGAGGTGGGTTTGACTTTTGAGCCTTGCCTAAAAAAGGCACTATGGGGGCAGCAAGAGCCTTGGCCAGTATTCGAAAGCCTAGGGGTGACAGGTGCAAGCCATCTCTTGTGAAGCAACGTGGCTTGTCGAGCATGTTGTCCCAAGCTGACAGACACTGGAACCCCTTTGAATGACACCAGAAGCTTAGCCAGTTGTTGAAATTGATCATTTTTTTTTTATACTGAGGTATCATTCTTGGTGAGGGCAGGATGCTACTCAGGGTCAGGGTCATACCCACCTGGGCTACATGATCAGAGAGCTCTTCCATGTCTCTTTTCATGTAGTCCAGGGAGATATATCTCAGGTCATTCACACCAACATGAACAATGACAGAGTCAAATTTGTACTTGTTCTGGAGTCACCTGAGTGCTTGTGTTATGTGGTGGATTCTGGCTCCCAAAACAAGACGGACATAGAAGGAAATGATAAGAAAGAAAGTAAAGAAAAAAAGATGTCCGGTTCAGTGGTTGTCATTTGTCCCTCCAATAATGGTGCAAAGCATCCAAAGTGACATTCTGCTCCTTGCTGAAGTCCATGTGAGTTGTTTTGTCACCCTCACTGAGTACCTTTTGGTGCTCTTTCCTGTGGCTTGTTTAATACAGTTGAGGATCCCCTGTGCTAGCAGAAAGCTGGTGAAACTCTGATGCTGAGGTCTGCATTACAGTTGCTAACATTGCCTGCCCTCTGAAGCTGAGGTCTGCATTACTGTCTCTAACATCGTCTGAACCAGCCAGGCATAATGAGAAGCTGTTATTGTTTCTTTGGGTCATCCTGGTGAAACTTGCACAAATCTACGAGTCAGTCACAAAGTGACTCTCTCCTAAGCAGAAAAGATACTTAAAATGACACATCTTTATATGGGACCACACACACAGAATTTGAAAGGATTCGTAGGACTACACGAGGTATATGGGACCACACACACAGTATTTAAAATGATTCGTAGGTCTACATGAGGCATATGGGACCACACACACAGAATTTGAAAGGATTCATAGGTCTACACGAGGTATATGGGACCACACACACAGTATTTGAAAGGATTCGTAGCTCTACACGAGGTATATCGGACCACACACACAGAATTTGAAATGATTCGTAGGTCTACACGAGGTATATGGGACCACACACACAGAATTTGAAAGGATTCGTAGGTCTACACGAGGTATATGGGACCACACACACAGAATTTGAAAGGATTCATAGGTCTACACGAGGTATATGGGACCACACACACAGAATTTGAAAGGATTCATAGGTCTACACAAGGTATATGGGACCACACACACAGTATTTGAAAGGATTCGTAGGTCTACACCAGGCAGGCCAAAGGAAAAGGAACACGTTTCCTTCAGAATCATTTGCCATTAAAATAAATTTGCACTTTAGCAGTATGACGAAATCTCACCAGTACAATACTGAATTCTGTAGTTAGCAAATCTTGTTCCAAGAACCGGACTGAGTAACCCTATGCATATGTCTGCAGCAGAAGAGAGCTAAAATGGCATAGGCAGATGGCTCCTTTTATCTGGAATGAATGTACGTATCTGGGCATCACAGAGGAGCCAGCCCATGCTGGTACATGTATAAAGACATGGAAGGCTACCTGTGGCCAGCTGCTATATGCAGGGAACATAGATGTAATGTTGATCTTGTTTAAACATCTGCTCTATGTTACTCTGCTTCAAGGGGGGCACTGCAAAGAGCAGTGTAACATAACATATTAATAATCGACTCATACCTCAGAATTTAACTTCAGAAACATTTTGGGGGTTTATTTCTACCTCAGAGGTTACATCCATTTAAATTATTACCTAGTATATGATACCATGAAGGGAGTTTCAGAAGCAAAACTGAAAAACAGAATAATATCTCTGTTAGGTGGGATTTAAAATAAAAAAACACTGGCTTCCCATCCAGGATTAATTTTTCTTTTTATGCCCAGTGAGTACTTGTATAAGCCCAGGCTCTTCTGTAACCCTGATTTGGATTAAGTGGCTGATCAGAGAATGAATGAATAAACGAATGAATGTTTATTGGGGTTATTTGTTTATTATTTGGCAGTCAGACAAGATCTGTTTAGAGAAGTAGCTATTTGTTTTCTGAAGTTACGGTAGAGAGCTGTGGAAGTTATGGGGTCTCTTTGGATCTGGTATTAAAAAAATAGAAATGATAAAAATCAAGCAAAAATCTGGACGTGGAAAGGCAGTCACAGCTCATGTAATTACATCTTCTTTCTGTAGGCCAAAGTGCCTTGTTAAATTTCAGTGTAGTCATTGGTATATTACGGTAATCCTTTCAGCCACCATTTTGTATATAAGCTTTGCCTTACAAAAGTGGGAACTAGACAAATTGAAGAATGTACTTCAAAGTTTTGTTGATTATTTTTTTCTTTTTAGAATTATTTCCAGTTAGTTGTTGATGTACCAGTGTCAGGATGCAGAAGTAACTGCTGAAGTTGTGCCTGGTAAATCTACAGTGATCAAGGACAACTGAAAGACATAATTTTATTGTTCAAACCAATGCATTTCACTAAGTCACGACATTTTCTCAGTGTTATAATTATTTGTTATACCAACCAGAGCTGTAGTATAACACAATTATCATGACTGTCAAGTGCAATAGTGACATTTCCTAGGCCTGCAAACTCAGTGACAGTCCTTCTGAAGTCTTAATTTGTTTTCTGATGGTGTCATTTCAGTGTGCATTCTACTTACATGTCATTAAAGAAGCAGAAATGCAGTTACTGTTTATCAGACTTAGCGGTGCTAGTATTCCACAAATCAGGGTTTGTAAATAGGCTCCTCACTGATGTTCTGCTGTTTGTAATTATCTGACCTTTCTTCCCATTTTGGCTGCAGGCAGAACACTTGGGTATGAGAACATATTACTTCAGTGCTGACACTCAGGAAGACATGACCGGCTGGGTGCGTGCTATGAATCAGTCTGCACTAGTCGAATTGGCTAGTAACAGCAAGTGAGTTTTTATCTGTGAAATATTTTTTATGATTATTTTGTTCAAAATTTAAATCTATTTCATAGCTGTACATTTGTCAAGATAGGCAAGAAGCATAATTGGTTGATTATAGGCTTACTTAACCAAATGTAGTCTCTGTTTTTAACACAGTGCTGTGCAATACATGATCATTTTTGGAGGAAACGATATGACTTGGAATTAAGCTGGATGTGGATGTCAGTTTCTGACCACATAATGTTAAGTTGTCCATCTCACCTTCATTCTTGCTGGATGGGTTCGGAGCCAATCCTCGGCTCCGACTCGGCCAATACTAAAGCTCGAGAGCTAATTCCACCGGCTCGAGGCTCCCCTATATCCCACAATGCTAGGCGGTAACTACTCAGATCTCATTTGCCGCTTAGCTGACGAGGTGCTTTTCTACCGGCTCTGGCAGGTTAGTCAAAGATTTAATTCTAAAATCTTCTATATTAGACCCCTAGTACTCTTTTTTCACTAAAACCTTTAGTTTTAAATACCCCCTTTCCTGGTTCGACAACTTTGTTGCCCTTAATTCCTTCTTTTATTTACCACTTTAGTTTTAGGCCTTAGGCCCCTTCTAGTCCCCTTGTGTGACTGGTATTTTATTTTAATTAAGGCCTGTGTGTGTGTGTGTGTGTTTTTCTTGGACATTTTATTATGTCTAAGGAATCGAAGGTCTCAGGCTTCAAGAAGTGTGACTCGTGCTGTCAGAAAATGTCTCTGACAGACGGTCACACTTCTTTTATTGCCTGGGACCTTTGCACCTGCAGGACTCTTGTGCTGTTTGCCATGGTTTTAGCCCTAGAGTCCTGCAGGAACACAAGAATAAATTAATCTTGCGTGGCTTATTAAAGCCTGAAGGCCCCCCGACTCAGTCTGTGTCGGGGAAGCCTTCTAAAACTTCCAAACAGTCGGCTCCGGTTTCTGAGTCAACTTCTGGAAAGGTAAAGTCTGCTTCGACATCGGCTCCAAGCCTCATACTGTTACCTCGGCTCCGGCTGGAGCCGAGGTTGATAAAACTCCATTGACTCCGATACTCTTATCGGAGCAACATTCTAGGAAGAGATCTAGATCCCCCTCTATCGGCTCCGTGCACTCGGCGCCAGGATCCCCTCTTCTTTCTGAACAGAGCCATAAAACACATTCCTCACGGTCTTCCAGGCTATCTGACCACGATTTGCAAAGGGTAGTGAGTAGACTTCTCAAGTCCGAGGCACTGGCCCAAATGCTGCATAACCCGACTCAGCAGTCAGTGGCTATTTCCAGTCCCCAATATATTCCTCCTCCGACTCCTTTGAGTTCGGAGCCAGGGCTTGTCGGAGCCATGACTGTCGGTGCGTCGGATCCGATACCTTCCCTTTCGGCTCTGTCGTCTGCTCCGATCTCCTCCTTGGAGGGATCTCGGTGCCATACTTCCCTTGTTGGCTCCGAGGGGGTGAGTGGCATCGGACCCTTGTCCGACCCCGCTCTCCCTCTCGGGGCTTCGGCGCTGGTGAGTTCGGCTCCGACATCGGCTTTGGAGCCGTTCCTGTCGGTGCCGGGGGGGGGCGTCCTTCTCTCTTCGGAGCAGGGACCTCCGGCCTTGCCTGACAGGGGTGCCTTCGAGGTCATGCGGAGTGTGCTAGAACCAGGGTCTGCCCCACAGTCGGCTCCGTCAGCCCCTCCTTCTACAGTGCCTGCGGTGATTTCTACCCACCCCCTTGCATTAGACCGCAGAGAGCCAACTCCTCAAGTTTCCCCATTGGGAATTTCCTCCTCTTCCGAGGCCTCTCCTGACCTGGTAGGAGATCCCCCTAGGAAGAGGCAGTGCAAGAGGAAGCACATTGACTCCCCCGAGTCTATCACCTCTGACACTGACTTAGAGGAATCTGAACGTTCCCCTCGATCCCCCTCTGAGGATGTCTCCTTTGCTGACATCCTTGAGATCCTGAAACAGAGGGGGAACTGGCCAGCCCTTAACCCTTCGGATGATGAGTCAGTGTATCTTGAGGCGTTTGGCTTTCGCCCTTCTACCTCCTGGGTGTCCCCTCCCTTTGACCCCCTTATGGAAGTGGTGGCAAGGAAGGCCTGGACTGCTCCTGATTCAGTGGAACCCACCCCGAGGAGGCCATCTAAATTTATTACTGCCCCTAGAGATAAAGATTTTTTATCCAAAGGTGTCCCTGTTGATGCCATGGTGGTGGCTGCGGCCACTAAGAAGGAGTTAGCCGATCCTTCGGTTCCTGTCCATCCTCCTAATAAGGAATCTAGGACCATGGACAGGTACGGCAAGCGGATGTTCTCATCAGCGACCTTTTCAATGCGGTCGCTGAACTACTTATGCCACTTCACTCGTCTCCAGAGAGATTTACTCAAGGATATGGGTGAAGTGATAAAGGATCCTACAGCTGAGGGGTTCCAAGACAGAATGAACTCCCAGTTGGCAACCCTGAATTCCATCGTTAACTCCTCCATGCGGCTTGTTTCATATGCTGCGGATGGGGCGAGTAGAGCCGCAGGCACAGGTGTTGTCTTACGACATCACGCCTGGATGCGGCTGTGCAACTTTGCGGACACTTTCAAGGCGTCCTTCACCAATTCTTCCTTTGATGGATCATCCTTGTTTGGTCCACAGGTGAAGGATACATTGACCAGGTGTGAGGTAGAAGGTAAGACTCTCTCTGCCGTAGGAGTCCGTTTTTCTAGCCCTTCTAGACCCTATCCCAAAGGTCAGAGGGGAGGAAAGATGTGGTTCCGTAAACAATCCCAGGGAGTCTCATCTGACGCACAAGGTCGATTCCCCTCTAGAGGCAGAGGGGGGAATAATAATAGACGCCACCCTAGAGGCAGAGGAGGTCCGCAAAACCAGGGTAGCAGAGAAATTTTCTCTGATAAACCACTTCAGCATCCCTGAGGGGCTGCCCGGCTGTCCACCTTCGGAGGCAGTCGGGGGAAGGTTATCCCTGTACCCAAAAGCCTGGCTTTCCCTTACTCAAGACAAATGGGTACAGTCGATCATATCCGAGGGTTACAAAATTCCCTTTATTCACATCCCATCCCAACCCAAAAGATCCCTTCCAGACGTTCCACCCAGTCTAAGGGAACAAGCAGCATTAGAAATTTCAAAGCTGCTATCAAAAAGAGCTATCCAATCAGTCCCAGCAGACCAGCAAGGATCTGGAATCTACTCCAAATTCTTTTTGGTACCAAAAAAAACAGGGGACTGGAGACCCATACTGGATCTCAGCTACTTAAACAAGTATGTCAGGAAAACAAAATTCCGGATGGTCACGCTACAGTCCATTCTACCCTTCTTGGGTCAGGACAATTGGATGTGCTCGACAGATCTTCAGGACGCGGACTACCACATCAAGATGAACAGACGCTCTAGGAGATATCTCTGCTTCAGGCTGGGAGCCAGTCACTACCAGTTCAGGGCCCTGCCCTTTGGTCTCACTACAGCCCCCCGTGTGTTTACCAAATGCATGGCAGTGGTCGCGGCTCACTTGAGACGTCAAGGATTCCAGGTGTTTCCATATTTAGACGACTGGCTCCTTACCGCCACCACCAGACATCAGCTTCTTCTATTCAGGGACTTCACCATCCAATCTTGCCAAGCTTTAGGCATTTCAATAAATTTCGAAAAATCTGCCTTGTCGCCTTGTCAATCTATTACCTTTATAGGCGCCACCTTAGACACACTCAATCTTTCAGCCAGACTCACAGAGCAGAGAGTGTCAGACATTCGAAAACAAGTTTCCCTTCTCTTACAATGCAACAAAATCAAAGCCAGACTAGTTTTGAAGGTGTTAGGACTCATGGCAGCAGCTATTCCCCTTCTCCCCTTAGCTCGCTTCCACATGAGGATCCTCCAATGGATGCTGTTTACTCAATGGTCCTTTCAACAGCTCCTGATGTCCCATACCATATTGATAACTCAATCATGCAAGAATCAACTGTCTTGGTGGATCTCATCACCTCAAGTTCTCCGAGGAAGACCCTTCACTCCCCCCCCCCAGGTGCCACGTTGACAACAGACGCCTCCCTGATCGGGTGGGGGGGGGGCATTATCAGGGCAGGACAGTCCAAGGCACGTGGCAACCTTTCGAGTGCCACTTGCACATAAACATCTTAGAGATGAGAGCAGTGCTTTTAGCGTTGCAAGCCCTTCACGAATCTCTTCCCACTGGGACTATTGCAATTCAGACGGACAACATGTCCGTAGTGTGGTACATCAACAAACAAGGCGGAACCAGATCATACCCTTTATGTCGAGAGGCACTCAGACTTTGGCAATGGGCGATCTCTTCTCAGCGTTTTCTGATAGCAACGCACATTCCCGGGAAATCCAACGTTATTGCAGACAAGTTGAGCAGGGCAATTCTCATGCCCCACGAGTGGTCTCTAAAGAAATCAATTCTAGAAGAAGTATTCCTAAGATGGGGCCAGCCTTGCTGCGATCTTTTTGCTACTCCCCAAAACAGCAAGTGTCATGATTTCTTCACTCTCTTCCCATTACCAGGCCATCCCACCAGAGATGCTCTAGTCCACGATTGGCCCCGGGGACTTCTATATGCCTTTCCCCCCTTTCCACTGATATCTCAACTAATTCAGAAAGCCATCGCCTTGAGAGTGACAATGATCCTCATTGCCCCTTACTGGCCTCGACAGATATGGTTTCCGTTTCTTCATCGTCACCTTTTGGAGCAGCCTTGGCATCTGGACCCAGTACCAGATCTGTTAACCCACCAATCGGGTCAGCTGCACCAATCTCTGCTTTCTCTAAACCTCACAGTGTGGTTTCTCCGATTCCAACCTTAGCCAGGCTTCCCTCAATATCTCGCTTGGTCCGAGATATCTTGATAGCCTCTCATAAATCTTCTACCCGGAAGATTTATAGTAGCAAATGGAAACGCTTCTCTTTTTGGGCAACATCAAAAAACATAGATCCCTTTACTGCACCTATCCAGTCTATTCTAGACTTTCTAGCAGAACTCTTTCATTTAGGATCATCTGCATCTACCATTAGAGTTCAATTGGCTGCCATATCTAATTTTCATGTTGGTGTCTCGGAGTCTAGCATCATGGCTCACAAACTCTGTAAAGCCTTTTTAAGGGGCGTATTTCTTCTCAAACCTCCAATCAAAGATCCCCCGCCTCAATGGGATTGGAACTTGGTTCTGGCATCCTTAATCCTTCCCCCCTTCGAACTGGCGGCTTCATGTTCTCTGAAGTTGCTTTCTTGGAAGACACTTTTTCTGGTAGCTATAACTTCAGCGAGAAGGGTATCTGAACTCCATGCTCTGTGCAGTCGTCCTCCTTACTTAGTGTTTCATAAAGATAGGGTATCCCTCCGTACTAATCCATCCTTTTTACCTAAAGTTTCCTGTCAAGTAAACCTAAACCAAATTATTGATCTCCCCGTCTTTTTCCCTAACTATTCAAACAGGTCGGAACAAAAGCTACATTTTTTGGATGTTCATCGCCAACTTAGATATTACTTAGACAGGACTAAACAATTCAGGAAATCTGATCAATTGTTTCTGTCGTATGCGGAAGGGAAATTGGGCCTTCCTGTTACTAAAGTATCCTCTCTAGATGGCTCACCTCTATAATTACCTTCATCTATGAGATCAGACATCAAAAACTACCCTCAAGACCTAGAGCTCATTCAACTAGGGCATTAGCTACATCCGTAGCTTTTCAGGATAGACTGCCAATAGATTCCATTTGTGCAGCAGCCACGTGGGCTTCTCCTCATACCTTCATTTCACATTACAAATTGGACATGGTTTCCAGAAGCCGTGCCAACTTTGGTTCCACTGTTCTCAAGAGTCTGTTCCGATAGGCCACCCGGGATAAGGTGCTAGGGATGCGGTCCCATCCAGCAAGAATGAAGGCGAGATGGTCAACTTAACATTAAGAAGTTATGTACCTACCATAACGTTCCATGTTAGTTGTCTTCTTCTCGACTTCTTTCTTGCGTCCCACCCTCCTTCCCCCAAGCCTGGACAGACCGACAGGAATTCACTTTGTGTTCTTCCTCTGGAAGTCGTCATTCCCACATGTTCTTCCACCTCCTTTTCTCCTTTCTTAGGTCTGCGATACCTTTCACGCAGGTTGTTTTGAGGTGGGTTTCCCTTCTCCATTCTATGGAGATTAGGGTTGCTTGGTATAGCTGTCAAACGAGATCTGAGTAGTTACCGCCTAGCATTGTGGGATATAGGGGAGCCTCGAGCCGGTGGAATTAGCTCTCGAGCTTTAGTATTGGCCGAACCCATCCAGCAAGAAAGAAGGCGAGAAGAAGACAACTAACATGGATCGTTATGGTAGGTACATAACTTCTTATTTTCAACAGTTGACCGTCCCCTATGGCATGTATTTGCAGTCTCATTCTATGATCCTTAAACCCAGCTAAGAGAGAGAGAGAGAGAAACACCATGCACCATCTTTAGTTATTTTCTGCACTAATGCTTCATTTAACATTGTTAGTTTGTTGGCTACATCTGGCCTGCTTCTTCTGCAAGTTAGCTGTATCTCTTTCATCCTTAAATCCAGTTTCTGATAACCCATTTTATATTTTCTTAGAGGATCACAGGGATGCCAAAGCCTATGTCAACAACTAGTGGCTGCAAGGCAATGAAACCATTTGGAACAGGGCACTGATTTTTTTCAGAATGCAAACACACATTCACTCACACACTACATGCACACCTGTGAGCAGTTTAGAGAATGCTGATTCACCTGTCGTATGACTTTGGGAGGTGAAATGAAAGACATTTTTCATTTTATCTAAAGAGCAAGTGACAAGTTTTTTTTATATTTTAGACTTCATAAGTGATGAGACAGTCACCAGCAAGGGATCTTGTGGCCTTCAAATATACCCCAAAGATACCTGGTTGCAGTGCTTAGAGTCTTAGAGAAAGACCATCATATGAAACATTTGTATTTGCTCTGCTTTTCACAATAAGTAAACTTTAGATGAGAGGGTGACATTTTTAATAACAGTTATAATGCGTATAAAACACCTCATACCTCTTCTTTTTTGTGGTAGCCATACTGTTTCTGTTATGTCTTCTAAAAAGTAGTAAAGATTAAACATCCACATAAAGAAAATGCATGCCTAGAAGAAGTAAGAGCAGCACTAAGGAAAATGAAGTCAGGGAGAGCAGCAGACTCAGATGAAGTCATGGCAGATCTGATCAAGATGTAGGGCAAGAGGGGGAAAATGGCTCCTGGGGGTACTCATAACAGTATAAAGACAAAGGCATATTCTAGATGAATGGAGAATAAGCATACTAGTGCAAGTGTACAAAAACAAAGAGGATCTTCACAATTGTGGATGGTAGGGAGGTATCAAACTCCTGTCACTATGCATGAAAGTTCTGAAAATCATGATTGATAAATGGGGTCAATATTAGAAGATCGAATGTTTAGGTGATCGAACACCTAAACATCGATCTTCTAATATCAAATCTGAAAAAAGCGAACGTCCCAGGGAAACACGTCCTTTGGCCACTAAAACAAAACAAAACTTTACATCCCAAGTAAATGGGGGGCTTCACCCCCCCACACCCCCAACATGGGGGACTGTGCCCCCCACACCCCCCTAACTAAATATACCAACTCCGAGATCGTTCTACAGTATAGGAAATGGCAAAATCTGGTGAATGGCCAAGGGAAATCTTTCCCTGCGTTAAATCAGCTGTTCGCCGTTTTTTGCTTTCGATATTAGAAGATCGATGTTTAGGTGTTCGATCACCTAAACATTTGATCTTCTAATATAGACCTGATAAATTAATATATAGAGTAGTTAAAGGAAGTTGAGCAGTCCACATTTAGATCGTGATGTAGTACAACAGACCTGATGCTTGAAATGAGACAGATAGTAGAGAAAAATGTGAATATGAGGAAAGATTCCAAATGGGCATCCTAGACTTGGAGAAAGCATATAACAAGGTCTCACAACAGCTGATCTGGGCAGTGCTGTGATGGTTTAAAGTCCCTGAAACATTGGTAGAATTAGTGCAGGCTATGTACAAGGACCCAGTAGCATAAGTACAAATGTATACAGTCTCACAGAAGGTTCCCAGTGGAACTGGGTGTGCACCATTATTCACCTCTGAGCCCACTACTGTTAATACTAATGATGGACTACATTAGTAAATAGGTCAGAGGGGACAGATCAACAAAGATGTTGCATACAGATGATGTGACTATACAGACTCTGAGCAAGACCTTCAGCAAATTATAGGGTAATTGAATGTAAAACTGAAGTTAGACAGGATGAAGCTGAGTACAGATTAAACAGAGATCATGAAGTTACACAGGATGAAGCTGAGTACAGATTAGACAGAGATCGTGAAGTTACACAGAATGAAGCTGAGTACAGATTAGACAGAGATCAGGAAGTTACACAGGATGAAGCTGAGTACAGATTAGACAGAGATCATGAAGTTACACAGGATGAAGCTGCGTACAGATTATTCAGAGATCATGAAATTACACAGGATGAAGCTGAGTGCAGATTAGACAGAGATCATGAAGTTACACAGGATGAAGTTGACTACAGATTAGACAGAGCTTGTGAAGTTACACAGGATGAAGCTGAGTACAGATTAGACGGAGATCATGAAGTTACACAGGATGAAGCTGAAAACAGATTAGATGGAGATCATGAAGTTACACAGTGTGAAGCTGAGTACAGATTAGACAGAGATCATGAAGTTACACAGGATGAAGCTGAGTACAGATTATTCAGAGATCATGAAGTTACACAGAATGAAGCTGAGTGCAGATTAGACAGAGATCATGAAGTAACACAGGATGAAGCTGAGTACAGATTAGACAGAGATCATGGCAGGAAATGGGGGAAGTCAAAATATACTGATACAGAGACAAAAGGGAAAATAATGGAACAGGTTAACACCTTTAAGTTTCTGGACAGGTGGTTGTAGAGAAGGGAAGAACTTCAGCAAATTATAGGGTAATGGAATGTAAAACTCAAGTTAGACAGGATGAAGCTGAGTACAGATTAAAAAGAGATCATGAAGTTACACAGGATGAAGCTGAGTACAGATTAGACAGAGATTGTGAAGTTACACAGGATGAAACTGAGTACAGATTAGAAAGAGATTATGAAGTTACACAGGATGAAGCTGAGTACAGATTAGACAGAGATCATGAAATTACACAGGATGAAACTGAGTACAGATTATTCAGAGATCATGAAGTTACATAGGATGAAGCTGAGTTCAGATTAGACAGAGATCATGAAGTTACACAGGATGAAGATGACTACAGATTAGAAAGAGATTATGAAGTTACACAGGATGAAGCTGAGTACAGATTAGACAGAGATCATGAAGTTACACAGGATGAAACTGAGTACAGATTATTCAGAGATCATGAAGTTACACAGGATGAAGCTGAGTACAGATTAGACAAAGATCATGAAGTTACACAGGATGAAGCTGAGTACAGATTAGACAGAGATGAAGATGTTAAACAGGATCAAGCTGAGTACAGATTAGATGGATATTATGAGGTTACACAGGGTGAAGATGAAGCTGAGTACAGATTAGACAGAGATCATGAAGTTATACAGGATGAAGCTGAATGCAGATTAGACAAAGATCATGAAGTTACACAGGATGAAGCTGAGTACAGATTAGATGGAGATCATGAGGTTACACAGGGTGAAGCTGAAGCTGAGTACAGATTAGACAGAGATCATGAAGTTATACAGGATGAGGCTGAGTACAGATTAGACAAAGATCATGAAGTTACACAGGATGAAGCTGAGTACACATTAGACCGAGTTCATGGCAGGAAATGGAGGAAGTCAAAAGATACTGATACTGAGGCAAAAGGGAAAATAGTGGAACAGGTTAACATCTTCATGTATCTGGGTGGGTGGTAGTGGAGAAGGGAAGTCTGAATGAGGACCGGAAAGCTATAGTCAGAGGGCCTGCAGCCAATTGGCACAAAGTGTTTGGGTAATGAGTGAAAGAAGAATGACAAAGAAGGTGACATGCTCAGTATATGTAACAGCAACCCCGGTGACAAGTAATGTGTACAAAATACAGGTGTGATCATTGCTTTTGTATGACAGAGAAAAATGGAGAGTGAAGGCAGAGAGGCTGAGGAACCTTCAGGTGGTGCAAGTAAAGTGCCTGAGATGTGTAGTAAGATGCACATTGTGAAACAGATGCCAAAATGAAGACATTATAGCAGAAGCCAAAGTGGCCCCAAATGCAGAGAAGGTCAATGTTAACAGATTATGATGGTTTGTATACATGTGCAGAAAAGCAGGAGATGATTTGGAAAGGAAGATTTGGGAGAAACTGATGAAGACGCCAGCCAAGAGATGGATGGATTGTATGAGAGAAGACCTGCAACAGTAAAACATGGCTGTTGAGAAGGCAGGAATGTTGAATCAAGAGATGTGCAGTTGACAGAACACCCCAACCACATGTAAAAGTAGGAAAAAGCAGGTTGATGATGATGATAATGATGAAAAAGTCTTCAGTGGGGCAAGCCGTTTGTATTCTTTGGCCTTCATTTTTAACTGTGGCCCATACCTGTTCTGTTGATGCATTTAAGCTTTATCCATTGACTTTGGAAGGTGAAGATCAGTCTTCTTCCCCTCAGCACCCTGGCAATGAGTCTGTGAAAAAAATAGTTTAGTGGCAGTTTCCATAAAAAATGGTAAGATTTCAAAAACTCAACACATAAAGAAGTTTTAAATTGTTGCAAGAAAATCTCTCTCCCTTTGAGTCAGTGCTGAGGTACCTGAGTTGAGTATTGTTTCTGAACCAGCAGAAGTTACAGGCAAATTTTTTGCTTCACCTGTCCTGTTTCTTTCTCATTTACCTACAGTTCTGGTCAGACATTCAGACTAGATAGGCTAAATGTTTTTCAAGCAGGCTAGTGTTTTCATGTAGCAGATGTTTGAGACTCTTTCACTGGAAGATCAGAAGTCTAAGGGTAAGGTGTTCATCTCCCCACTGTCTGATATTTTGTCTTTGTACATTTCAAAAGAATAACACAAGGGTATTTTGGTCTTGTATAAAAGGCTACTACATCATTTAGAACAAAACCTAATTGTCTACTTCAGGCCAGATTTCTGTAAAGAAAAATAAATGGTTGCCTACTTCAACTTCATGCTTTGATTCAGAAAAGGAAGATGTCACTTATTAGGCATATTTCAATCAAATTTATTTGCCAGGATTATGATACAGTCAGGGATGATGAAGGCTCTCTCTCTCTCTCTGTCTTTTCAGTTTTCACCCAACAGATATGCTTCATAGTTATAATTATCTCATGAGAAAAAACAACATTATGTGGTTGTCTCACTCCTTCACAGTCTACAACATCCTAATGTCTCTTGTAACTCCTTCTCTGTTTCTATACCATATCCTTAAGTTACTGCTCAGTCTGTAGCATACTTCTTGATTGTACAGATTTTTGCAGAATGTCCAGATTTTGGCCTCATATTTTTGGTCCATTTTCATAAAATTGTGGTTTTGTGGCAAGTAAATCATTGAAGACTGAAATTCAAAAATAATGACAGACATTTGAGTTTCAGACTTCATATCCTGTGGAAAATTCATGCTAACCCAAAACCTGTAATTCTTTCGACTTTCTAAGTTTGTAAGAGCAGTATTTAAAAACTGTCCTTATTTTGAGGCCTTTGCACACTTTTGTTTATGGCTTTGTCCAGATTTCTTGCTCTAAGAGGTTGAGAGGTATGGTCTGTAATGCCTTTATCCTTCTTAACTCTCTCTATATTTCTGCATCACTAACCCTTCTGCTATTATTTTCCTAAATGAAACCAACACTTTATTTTTCATGTACTATAACAACCGATGTCATGCACTGTATTACCTACATGCTACTTTTGTATACTTTATCTACTCATAGGCTATGTATATGTTGTTAGAATGACTAAAATTGTCTATAATGATATAACTCTATAGAATTGTCCAGATGTGTAGTATATTTTGTAACCTAGTTTATGTTCTATCAACTTATTTTTGTATAGTGTTCTTCATGTGACTCGGTTCCTTACCCCCAGTTCCTACAGTCCTCTCTTTTTTTCTAAACTCAAAACCACTTACAACAAAGTAGCCAGATTTGCAGCTAACATGCTACCAAAATCACACCACTGTCGTTTGTTCTTCTTCCGGCTTTTCCCGGTTAGGGGTCGCCACAGCGGAAGTCCGGTCCGCTAATGATTGGCAGTAGATTTTTACGGTGCTGAGGTGCCAGCTTGATGTCCAGCCTTCAACGAAGGCATGCCCATTCACGCATGTCTTTCAAACGCCACTCGACAACAGGGAGGACATGCAGACTCCACACAGAAGGCGCTCCAGCCGAGAATCTAACAGGAGAACCTCTTGCTGTGAGGCGATAACAATCACATCACTGTCTTGCTATTAAATTACTTAGCTGGTTTGAATTCCCTAACCAACTCCTATTTACTCAACTTCTCATCAGCCACTCTATTCTTAATAAACCCTCCTCCTGCCCTGCTTGTCCTCTCTTATTTCCTTCCATAACCCACATCGCTGACTCAGAAGCTCAGATCAATGTCTCTTACAAATCTATAAACAAGAAATCATGTGGTCAAAACCTTTACAGCTACCGTGATGCTCTACCATGGAATAAGCTTCCCCTGGCCCTCAGAAATGTTACGCGTGCTTATGAATTTAAGACAACTCTCAGAAATGACCTATACAGCCCCTGGAGATGTCTCTGGAATCATCCAACTAAAAATCTTCCCTTCCCTTTTGCCCCCTTTTCCTTCATTTCCTTCTCCCTTCCTTCCTAGGTCCGCCTTTCCCTTAATTTAACCTTTCTTTTCTAACTTCCCGAATATTACTTTAATCATCATATAATGCTCCCTGTACCCTTTCAAACTATTCCCTCATAATCTGACATTTAGCTCCTTTGTTTTGTCTACCTTTCTCTCTTTATTTCACCTCACATTGTAACTTGTCAACTTACTGCTTTGATTCTTCTTCTAAACTGCCTTAGAGTTTTTCTGTATTTTTGCTACTTTGATTCTGTCTACCTCCTCTTTTCCTACTATTTTTTTAATGCCTCAGTTTCTGGGATCTCTCTCTTGCACTGCAATCTGGTTACCTATTTTAACCTTTATTGTTTATACTATTTTTTGTGCCTAGTATATGTTACTTAATTCCTGTTAATTACCTTGTACTGGAATAATTTACTTACATACTTGTTTTTACTGCTGAATATTTTATTTGTACATTTTGTACTGTGGGGCATTTCTCCCTGGGCTTCCGCTGAAAAAGGGCACAAGCTCAGTTGGACTATCCTGGTCAACAAATGCCAAATTAAATAAATAAATAAATAATTGTTTTTGGACTATAATGTATTTTTGTTGCAGTGTATGTGGAGCTTTTCTCCCTGGGCCTCCTCTGAAAATGAATTCTGTAGACCCAGTCTGACCACCCCAGTAAACAAATGTCAAATAAATACAATAAAATAAAAGCTTTCTTTACCTAAGAGGACATTTTGAACTCCTAAAGACCATGCAATCCCACTATTTACTAACATGAAGAGCCTTGCTGTGTATTAACTGTAAGTAGTCAAATATATTACTGCCGTATGCAGGAATGTGTCTGGCTGTAACATTGTCCCAAAAGGAGTAGTCCTTGCATTCTACGCACCTCTTAATAAGTGGGCTGCTGTCTTTCCTCTTGACCAGTAGATTACCCTGTATGTGCCAGTTACTTAGTCTCCCTTGTTTCCTAGTTCCTGCATTCAGTACATGAAAGAAAACCTGATCAACTTTGTGCGTCCTTGTTAATTGCTCTGTATCAGCTATAAACTATAAATTGAGGCTGTCTGTAATAATTGACCTGAAGGTGGAAGGATCACTGTAATAGAATGTATTGTTAAATCTCCCCTCACTTTGGTCTCCACTTCCTTCACAGTACAGGTATGAGTCGTATTATGACATTTCTGTTTGTTCTAAACTGTGTACAACAATGAAAAGCTCTTTGTAGTGCATTGCAATTTGTATCAATTTCATTCAAGTCAGATATGCTGTATGTAGATTGATCCTGTGTCATTTAAAAAGTATGTATGTAATATCAGTTGCTGGTGTTGCGGTATATATAATACTCTTTTGATGTGCTGGTTAATCCAATGAAAGATTTGCTCATAATTTGCTCTATACAGCTCTATACCTACACTGTATTACTGTGGTTTCTCTATCAGTATATCTCCACTCAGACAACATGTTTATAAAACAACATGTAATCTGTCCAAGTTTAACTCAGAAATATTCATTGCTACCTTACCATTTATTAAGTGGAACATCCTAAAAATCCTCCCCTTAGATGATGATGTAAATTAATTCAGTACAACTTTCCTAAATAGCCTTGGACTCCCTAGAAGGAAGGGACTAAAAATAAATAATGCAGTCTGGCTATCTAAAAAGAGGAGAATGCTAATGCAGGATAGAGAAAAAGTGTGGAAAGAATTACAGAAATTTAAAACACCACAATATCGTGAACATTTTAGAATACTCTGCAACAGTGCTAAAAAGTAAACGGAGACGAAAACTGCACTGTAACAACTTTCAGAACAGTAGAAAACACAACCCTAAAAAATTCTGGGCAGCCAGTAAAGAAATCTTACATCCTGGCAAAAAACTCAGTCCTAACCTCTCTCCTAATAATTCACCACTCAAGCTACAATCAAATTCAACTCTTCTTTCATAAATAGTATAGTATCCCCAACCAGGGATTCACTGTCACATCACCACATCAACTTTTAACTTTAAACCTGTGCTCACATCCCAAATAAAATTACTTTTAAACTTAAACTATGCTCTAATTCAGCTGATGACTTCCAAGCGAGTACCTTAAAATAGCAGCCAATAGCATTGCCTATCCTGCCTTAGTCTTTATAAATAGGCTAATCCAGGAATTCCACATTTCCTCACAAGGGAAAAAATCATACATTATCCCTTTACACAAAGGAGGAAATTCAACAGAGGTCACTAACTTTTAAACTATAGCAATCTTATCCCACTCTCCAAAATATTTAAAAAATGATTTAAAAAATTGTTAAACTATCTCATGCAGCAAGAACTCCTGTTCCCAACACAACATGGCTTTCATTCTAACACTGCACTTCATACCTTTATAGATGGTTAAAGCTAGAAATAATGGCAAACTAGTCTCCTCCTTATTTCTAGACATGTCTAAAGCCTTCGATACAGTTTGTCACAGCAAACTTCTACTTGTAATATCCTCATTAGGTTTCTGTCAGCCCACCCTTCTATGGTTCAAAAGCTACCTATCCAATAGATATCAGTCAGTAAAATGACAGTCCACCATCTCTCCATACCTCTCAGTCACCTCCTGTGTACCACAGGCTCTATCCTTGGTCCTCTCTTCTCTAACATTTTCACCAACACTCTCCACACTTCCAAACAACAGGCTTCCTTAATATAGTACACAGATGACTCCACATTCATATGCACCTCAGACAACCAGATACATCAGCAAAAAATTATTCAGAAAGCTTTAGTAACTACTAAAACATGGCTTTGCAACTCACAACTCATGCTCAACCCAAACAAATGTAGCCTCTCTAAAGATTTCAAAGCTTCCACTGCATCAACCAAGGATCTTTTACTCCAGCAATGGGGCTCCCTCCTCCTGTTTCATAGCAATTAGATAAGTACTTCTTTCTTGTTGGTCCCCTTTTTGGGCAGTTTAATACTTACCTTTTTTCCTCCCATATTATTCCTGTTTAGTACCAAAAAAAAATAATATATATCCATTCTTCCATACTTCCCAACAGGTAGACTTTTTCCTTGTTAGTATAGGATTATCCTTTCTCTGTTGTTAGCTAGTTGCTTCTTGTTAGACGGTTTTGATTTCCTTTCATGTTACCTTGCCAGTTGACAAAGTTCAGGGCTTTAAGAAGTATACAGCATGCAGACATAAGATTCCACTACAGGGCTTGCACTCCTTTTGTGTTTATTGCCTCGGAGCAGCCCACTTGGAGACAGACTGTGAGGCTTGATCCTCTTATAGTTCTTAGGCCATTTTAGGCCATAGAAACAAACTTGTGTTAAAAGGTCTTATTCCTCAGTCAGTCAACTCAGGCGTCAACTTCTTCTGCTACTCCTTGTGTTTCCTCAGCCAAGACCATGAAGAAATCTAGGCAGAATGAAAAGTCAAAGGAGAAAGAGAAGGACAAGTCTGAGAAGAGTCAAAGGAGAAAGAGAAGGACAAGTCTGAGAAGATGTCAGAAAAATCTAGAAAGCATTCTCCTGTTCCACCAGAACCTTTGAGTTTGGCAGTGAAAATATTTTGACCATTGGATTTGACTCCCCTTGGATCCAATCATAGATACCTCCTCCTTGTTTTTCCCTGAAGCCTGTGAGTCCTCAGCTCCATTCTTTTCTTCAAGAGAGGTGCTAGTCCAGGCCACCATCAGTAGCTTCATCCTCCAGATCTGATCATTCATTGAGGGGGGGTTCCTGGCTCCATCCACACAGGACATTCTGAGGATGGATTCAGCTACCCTTCCACTAATTTCTCCAATCCCAGCTTGCCCTTCAGACCAGAGGTCTATGGATCTGAGTTTCCTGGGAGCACCCACGTCAGAGCCAACAGTCTGTTAACTTGAACTCTGATGTGTCTCTTACTCTGTCAACTCCAGTGCCTTTGGATCAGGAAGAGTCTCAGAGCCAAAGCATCAGTATCAGGACTTGAACCACAAAGTCAGTACCAAAACATTCTGAGCCATCTTTCTTGCTCGATGCCTCTGTACTAGATAGCCCTGTACCAATGTTGACTTTGGATCAGGGTTGGGTCATGTTGGGGTCAGCTCTTCTTTCATCTTATTATGATGAGGCAGAAGGGTCTTCATACCCAATCTTTGCCTCAGCATTTGAGGTTTTCAAAAGGGCTCTCGCTAGACCAAGAGAAGAGGTACTTTCCATATACGCAGCTCCATCCCAACCTCTTTTGGATATTGTGTCTGACTGCACACATCCTAGTTGACAGGGGCAGTCAGCTTTCTTTACCCTAGGGACTGCACACTACATGAGTTCTCTGTCGGATTCTGACCTGTCTCTGGAAGCCCATTCAAGGCAGAATCCAAGGAAGCAGATATGTAAGAGGAGACATTTAGATTCCTCTCTGGAATCAGTCACTGAAGGCATAGACTTGAATGATGGGGATGGATCCCCAAGATTTTCTTTGGAGGACAACACCTTTGGTGAAATTTTTGAAATGATGAATCAGCGAGGGGGTTGGTCCACTTGTATGCCCCCCCCCCGAAAAGTTTGTGTTCTTTGAGACTTTTGGGGGTGGCTCTTCTACCTCCTGGGTGGTAATGCCTGCTGATGCACTCATAGACCTGTTAGCTCAGCAGACTTGGAAGGATCCTGAAAACCAATCCCTAAGAAGCCAGGCAAAACTTTGGTTGCACCTAAAGACAGATCACACTGGAGAAAGGGTCCTGAAGTAGATGCCATGGTTGTGGTGGTAGCCACTAAAAAAGGAGCTCTCTGAGAAGAGTACAGCTGTCCAGCCACCTAATAGGGAATCTAGAACTCTGGACAGATTTGGGAAATGGACATATGCTTTGATGACTTTCACACTTAGAGCACTGAACTACCTAGTTCATATGACTCATTTCCAGAGGACCTGACAAAGGAACTCACTAACTCTCTCTTAGGTAACCTGCTGTCAAACATTCATAAGACAGTGGAGTCCCAGTTGGATACCTTACAATCAATGACTAATGTATCCATGCATCTGTTTTCCAGTGTAGCTGATGGTACCACTGGAGCAGCAGGTACCAACATAGCCATCCATCGCTACACCTAAATGTGATTGTATGACTTTGTGGAAGGCTTCAAGACATCCTTCCTTAATGCTTCCTTTGATGGCACCACACTCTTTGGGCCAAAGATTAATGAAGCTTTTACCAAGAGCGAGTAGGATGGTATTAGAATTCACTTCTCCACCTCTCAAAAAACCTTCTCCAGAAATCAGAGAGGTGAAAAGAAAATGTGGTTCAGAAAATTTCAAGGGTTTAACCTGGTTGCTCCTGCAGGCATGTCTTCCTGAGGCAGAGGTGGACTGAAGAATCAAAGGTTTCATTGTCCTTTTTCTGAGAAATCCTTTCAATGCTCCTGAAGGATCACCAGACTGCTGCACTCTGGAGGTGGTCAGGAGATGGTGCTTATCCCTGCTCCCTCAAGCCTGGCAGGCCATCACATCAAATACTTGGGTGCAGTGGATAACCACCAGTGGCTATGCAATTTCCTGCATTTTCCCTCCTTTAAAGAAGAACAGGATTCCCACAGTACCACTCCATCAGATGGAATCCACAATAGCAGACGTTCTTAAATATGTTAGAAAAAGGAGTCAACCAATAGGTCTTCCCAGACCAGTTAGAGTCTAGAGTCTATTCCAGGTTTTTTTAGCTCCAAAAGAGACAGGGGACCTAACGCCAATTTTGGACCTCAGTCATGTCAATCCGTTTGTAAAACAGACAAAGTTCTGGATGTTCATGGTTCAGTCCATTATAGGTTTATAGGTGTGTACTAGGTTAATGACTACAAAGGACTTTTTAAGCATAGCTATGCATCCCATATCTCTGACAAGTTTTGGTACCCTTGATAAGTTTAAGTAGAAGCTCGGGAGTTGAAACTTTTACAAGCAGGGGCCTGGGAGATGAAACATTTACAGGCTGCCTGTGTCCATTAGAGACATAGGTGCCAAAACAGGGATGAATTTCCTGTTCCCTGTCCAATTGTCCAAGTTACATTAGAATTGGGTTAGGGAGGAACCCTGCTTCACGTGGATGCAAAGCTTGTTCCAGAGAAGGGGTAGTCTCTGGGATACATCGCTGTCTCTCAAGCAGGTCCTATTTATATTACAGGCAAGGTTTAAGTCTTTGAAATAGGTAATTCTGGTGCTGTTGGTTTTGCGGATATGCAGGAGGTCTCATCAGAGAGGGGTCTGGCAATGCCTTGTATGTCAGGCATAGATCTCCCCTCAGTAGTCTGTAGGAGACAGTATACAGGGATATGGCCTTGAGGCAGTCTGCACAGGGCATGTTACTTATTCCCTGTATTCTTTTAGTGAGGAACCACTGTGGATGTTTCAATTGTTGGATATGCCTGGTTAGGTACATAACAAATGGGGCATTGAGGAAGGACGATCGGATGTTTTCAATAGATCTCCAGGACACCTACTATCATATCAAGATTTCAAAGCAACCAAGGAGATTTCACTGTTTCCAGCTATGCGCAAATCATTTCCAAATCAGGGCACTGCTCTTTAGTCTCACCACAGCCCCCTCACCCACGCAAGTGTTCACCAAGTACATGGCAGCTGTCTCAGCACATCTCAGGCTGCTAGGGTTCCAGGTGTTCCCATACTTAGATAAATGACTCCATCACACTGACCAGTGATCATCTACTCTAGCAATGGGACTTCTTGCTACAGTTTCTTTTACATTTGGAGATCACAGACAATCACTCCAAAGGTAAATTGTTACCAAAAAGCAAATTGAGTTAATTTGATGCTACTCAAACACAAGCAATCAGGTATCTACTCTACCAAAGTCCAGAATCATTTCTGTACAGCAGACAAGCTTGAAAGTTCTTCAGCATTCCTCTTCAACCACAAAATTTAACCTTCGATTGCTAGGACCGATGGCTTCCTCAGTAACATTAGTTCCCCTAGCCAGATAGCACATGAGAATTCTTTGATGGACTGTTTCATTACAATAGTCCCAGTACCTCCATCATTTTCATGTACTGATTCAGCTAACGACATTGTGCAAATCTGACATCACATGGTGGTTGACCTCCACAGCTCTCCTAGAAGGTCAGCCTTTTTCTCCACATCCTCCCACAGCCATAGTAACCACGGATGTTTCCCTTCTTTGGTGGGGGTGGGGCATTTCAAAGGGGAGGTGGTTCAAGGTTCATGGTCAAACACAGGGACCGCTCTCCACATCAATGTCCTGGAGATAAAAGCAGTCCTTCAAGTGTTGCATGCCTTCCAGGACTCTCGCCCCAGGAGTGTGATCTCCATGCAGAGAGACAACATGTCGGTAGTCTGTTACATCACACGCAGGGTAGAACCTGTTCATATCCTCTACGCTGAGAGGCCATGAGAGTGTGGCCTGAACAATATCTTCCCATTGCTTTCTCATAGCAATGCATATTCTCAGGACTTCCAATGTGTTAGTGGACACGTTGAGCAAATCCATCCCACTGCCTCTCGAGTGGTCACTTACAAACAGTGATGAATCAGATCTTAAGCCACTGTGACTATCTATGCTGCAATCTTTTTGCTTTATTCATAAACTACAAATGCAGCAGCTACTTCACCCTAATCCCTCCACAGGGACAATCACTGAGGGAGGTTGTAGTCCAGAGTTGGCCTCTGGGCCTTCTGTATGCCTTTTCCCCTTTTCCTCTGATAACAAAGTTTGTTTAGAAAGCAAGAAGGTGTAAGGCCAAATTAATTCTCACTGCCCCTTTTGGCCTCAGCAACTGTGATTCCCCTTCCTCTGGACTCATCTACTACATCCTCTCTGGACTCTGGACAATTGTCCCGACCTTCTGACTCATCCATCTGGGCAGCCTCACTCATACCCAAAAACACTGAAGATAACAGCATGGTTCTTCCAGTTTTAACAGTGGCCAGTGATGCCAGGCTTTCCACTCAAATGGTTCATATTTTGTTACCCCCTTAAAAATTAAATACCAGGAAAGTTTACCTCAGCAAATGAAAAAGATTCTGTATCTGAGCAACAGCTAAATGGACAGATCCCACAATTAAACAGCTCTAGCCGCTCTAGAGATTTCAAAGGCTTTTCTAAAGATAACTTTCTTATTGAGACCT